>NW_024426885.1:3911374-4027284 GCF_017311325.1 Ursus maritimus | reverse complement strand
GGGGGGGGGGGGCTCTGGGAGATTGGACATCAGCGAAGGGGGTCTTTCGGGAAAAGGCGGGAGATAAGGATGAACTAGGTGGGCAAGTTATCAGGGCATCTCGCTAATATGGTTGGGATTCTTCTTCAGGCAAAGGGAGCCTCTACGTGACTTTAATTCGGGATATATACGTCCGTGCATACACGCAGACATGTGTACTTAAGATCAGCAGAAATCACAGCTCGGCGCAGCCCTCGATGTCGTCACACGGCCGCAGCCTTGTTTGTGCACCTGCTTGGTTGGACGGCCGTTCCAAGTCCCTCTTGCACAGTGTCTCCTGGGCAGGATTTCATTTTGCTCAAAGAGCTGATTCAAATTTGCTTTGTCCATATTTGGCGGTGGGTTTAGCTACACAAAGCTCGTGGACACTTTTCTTCAAGTGTTAGCATAGTCTATCAATCTGCTTGTTCGTATGTCATCCGAACAGCGCAGGGGACCGCACCGCGCCTCCGGTACTGTGAAAACCGCTGAGTTCAGGGGGTGACTCACCCGAGCCCTTCTCTGTAATGGCCACCCATTCAGGCCTGGTCAGGTCACCTCCTTTGACCAATGACGGTGAGCAGAGGTGACACGTGCCCCCCCTCCCCCAAACAGCAGCTGTTAGAGCCAAGGCTGGCTTCGCCAAGGTTTCCTCGCTCCCTTCCGCCCGGGGACCAGCAGCCCCCCCAGATGTGTAAACCACTGCGATTTGGAGATCTTGACTTTTTACTTTTCCACTGGGCAACTTGTGCTAATAGGCTTGATTTTGTGCTTGGAGCTTCAGCCAAGCCCACAGAGAGTTACGATTTTTATGCCGTCCTGGGGGATTTTCCCAGACCGGATGCCTCAGGTATGTGAGCACCGGACCCGCAATGCCGCCGTTAGGTGTTAGCTGATGAATCTACGACGGCCAGGCGTCTGTGAGCGACCACAACACCAGCCTCAGTAAATAACGAAAAGTAACACGAGTCACGAAACAATACACACGTGGCTTCGAAGTGCTAAATGGTTATGTGCATCCGCATGAGCTAATCACATTCAGTTTTTTTTAATCATTTATCATGTTTTGTTAGTCACCATACAGCACCTCCTCAGTTTCTGATGTAGTGTTCCATGGTTCATTCTTTGCATATATTATACACATTCAGTTTTGTTTGAAAACCATTCTCATTATACCAGCTTCTCTCACTAGGTTTTTTTCTTTCTTTCTTTTTTTTTTTTTTTTGAGTTCACCTTTTGACTTGACATCAACCCATCAGCTAAGCAGTTCAAAGACAAAGCCCCGGCACACTCAGCCTTAACACTATTTCCCCTGATTTTAACTGGAGCTCCTTTAACAAAGGTTTCTAAGCTGTTTCCTAGTTCCTTACGTGTTTTTCTTATTTTTTTCAGTACCGAAATTTTTAATGGAGTCATGCTTGTAAAAAAAAAAAGAAGCCAAAACCCCAGCATCATACTGACCTAAAAGACAATCTCCTTTTACTTCCCCCCCAACCAAATCCGCTTGCCTTTTTAGAGGTAACGACTGAAAACAATTTAGTGTATATCATTTATATCTTTTTATGTCAAAAATGTATGAGTATTTTACACATGCAAGTTTGTTCTTGTTAAATAGTTTTCATATTTTTCTCCAGCATCCTTCTCCCTTCCGTCGACGTGTCTTTTACATTTTTTCAGTTTTATTTTTAAAATGTTATTATTTTTGATGCCCACATATTATTCAATAGAAAGGAGGTGCCATTATTTACTGAGCCGTTATCCAAATGTTGAGTATTTAAGCTGGTTCCGGTTTTTAGCTATTACAAATAACACTGCAATGGACATCTGCACGCTTTTGGCTTTATGCAACCGCGCTGACATTTCTGTAAGATAGATCCACTCAAGGGACTTGTTGTCACGGGCATGCATTGTAAATTTTGAAGGTTGCTGCTACGTTACCCTTCAAAAATGCTCTAACGAAGTACCTTCCCTAACCCACGGTGAGTGTGCATGAGTGTGCCTACTGCCCCTACCATGGCTCTCACTCAATATTACACTAATCCGAATTTGCAAAAGATAGCCTTTGTTGTTGTTATTGTAATTTGCAATCTACTCCCTTCTTTGCTTTTGCCGTTAAGTGGCTCACATCTTTAAAGTGTGTAATGTGATGTTTTCACATACGTGTATATTGCAAAGTGATCACCACAATCAAGTTACTTAACCCATCCCTCACATCAGAGAGGGACCTTTGGGAGGGGGAGGTCAGTGATGAGGATTAAGATCTCCTCTCTCTCTCTTTTTTTTTTAATGTTTTTTTATTATATTATGTTAGTCACCATACAGTACATCCCTGGTTTTTGATGTAAAGTTTGATGATTCATTAGTTGCGTATAACACCCAGTGTACCATGCAATACGTGCCCTCCTTACTACCCATCAGCAGCCCATCCCATTCCCCCATCCCCCTCCCCTCTGAAGCCCTCAGTTATTTTCTCAGAGTCGATAGTCTCTCATGCTTCATTCCCCCTTCTGATTAGCCCCCTTCTTTATCCCTTTCTTCCCCTACTGATCTTCCTAGTTCTTATGTTCCATAGATGAGAGAAATCATATGATAATTGTTTTTCTCTGCTTGACTTATTTCACTTAGCATTATCTCCTCCAGTGCCGTCCAGGTTGCAGCAAATGTTGAGAACTCGTTCTTTTTGATAGCTGAGTAATATTCCATTGTATATATGGATCACAACTTCTTAATCCAGTCATCTGTTGAAGGGCATCTCGGCTCCTTCCACGATTTGGCTATTGTGGACATTGCTGCTATGAACATTGGGGTGCATATGGCCCTTCTCTTCACTACGTCTGTATCTTCTCTCTTAACAAATTTCGAGTATAAGATACAGGATTGTCAACTCTAGTTGCCATGCTGTACCTTAGCTCCCAGAACCCACACTCATCTTACAACTGAAAGTGTGTGCCCCTACCCCCAGCTCCAGCCCCTAGCAACCTCTGGCCCGCTCTCTGGTTCTGTGACACTGTCTGACTCTCTGCTGTCGGACTGAGAATGTGCTCACTGTGAGTACTTGCACCCCCTTCTCCGGGAAATACCCCTGCTTTCTTTTCCTTTCTTTATTTTTTTTTCTTTTCACCTTTTTTCACTTTATTATTAATGACTTTTGCCAAATTTATTGTAATCTATTCCTTTATTTTTTAGCCTTGTAAGTTTTCAATATCATGTTATTTTGTGTGTTTCTTGGACGTAGCATATCACTGTTTTTATCCAGTCTGCTTTCTGTCCTTTAATGTCTGCCCCTGTATTGTGCTAATTTGATTTCCTTGCTGGTTTCGGCTTCCACGCTTTAGCTGGATGGATTAAGTTTTCTTTTTTTCTACTTATTTGCTGTAACGATTTTGGCTTTATATATATGATTTCTATTCTTCTAATACTATCCTTAAATTTGATTTTATTTGTTTTAAAGATTTATACTTTTAAGTAGTCTTTCTACCCAATGTGGGGCTTGAACTCACAACCCTGAGATGAAGAGTTGAATGCTGCACACCCACTGAGCCAGCCAGGCACCCCTTAAATGTGTTTTTTCGAAAGATTTTATTTTTATTTGTTTGGTAGAGAGAGCACGAGAGAGCACAAGCAGGGGGAGTAGCAGGCAGAGGGAGAAGCAGACTCCCCACTGAGCAGGGAGCCTGATGCGGAACTCTATCCCAGGACCCTGAGGTCGTGACCTGAGCAGAAGACAGATGCTTAACTGACTGAGACACCTAGGCGCCCCTTTAATTTGTTTTTATATCAATGCTGAGAACTCTTTATAGTTTTTCCTCCCCGCCCCCAAAAAAGGTCAAGATTTGCATACTTTTCTTTCTCTCATTACTTTCTCTTTTGTCTCATGTATTTTTTATCAAATTATTATTTTTTTAAATATTTATTTATTTATTTATTTATCTATTTGAGACAGAGAGTGCACGGATGAGGAGAGGGGTAGAGGGAGAGAGGAAATCTCAAGCAGACTCCCCACTGAGCACAGATACTGACATGGGGCCCAACGTCACAACTTGCCTTGATCTGAGCTGAAACAAAGAGTCAAGACACTTAATGGACTGAGCCAACCAGGCGCCCCAAATTGTTTTTTTTTTCTTTTGCTGGAGTACATCCTTGAGAATCCTTAAGAAGGAGCGGTACACATTTTGAATGCTTACAAGAGTATAAATGCATTTATCTTGTCTTTGGTTTTGAATAATAATTATCTTCATTATATAATTAAATTGACATAGAGGGGAGCCTGGATGGCTCGGTCGGTTAAGCGTCTGCCTTCGGCTCAGGTCATGATCTCAGGGTCCTGGGATCCAGTCCCACATGGGGCTCCCTGCTGAGCAGGGAATTTGCTTCTCCCTCTGACCCTCCCCCCTACTCATGCGCACGTGCGCTCTCTTTCTCTAGCAAAAATAAATAAATAAAATCTTTCAAAAAAAAAAGATAGACATAGAATTCTTCATTCAAAATCATTTTGAATTATGCAGTGAAGACACTGCTCCACTGATTTCTTGTGTCCCATGTTGCAGGCTAGAATTCTAATACCAGTCTCATTTAATTCTTTTGTTTGGTAACGTTTCTCCGTTTTCTAAGAGGTTTTAATATTTTTTCTTTTTCCTGGCGTATTAGTTGGGGTTCTGTCAGGAAGCCAAATTCTTCTCTAAGTTTTTCAAGTAGGAAGGGATGTAATGCAGCTCTCATTTAAGGCTCTCAACCCACTGAGTGGGCAGGGACATGCAGACTGCCATGGGCTTTGGGCACTCCGGACGGGAGCTGCTACCCCAGGACCCGGGCTCCCCAGAGCACTGATGTCAGTGCCCCAAAAGCCCCCGCATGCTGTCCAGCCCGGTTCGCTTCTCTTCAGCATTCTCAGCCCGGTTTCTGTGGCACCTCCCTGGAGCCTGCTGACCACTGATACAAATGCAGAGCCAAGAACTACAGCCCCTCAGCACAGCGGAGAGCTGAGAAGAGCCGGACCCATCCTAAGAGTCAAGGACTATCGTCTTGTGGGCCTTGCCATTTAGTAATTGCACGATGGCATCTAGGACACATGCATCTCTTTATTGCTACTGAGCACGTGGTAGGGTTGGAGACACTCATCAGCTTCAGAAACTTGCTTATAATGTTTGCTCATTGCCCCTGCATGCTTCTTTCCTACTAGAACTCCTGGTAGACAGATGTTGGGCTTCTGGGTCTGGACACGTACTTCGTAGCATTTGCTTTTTTCCCTCCGGTCCTCCAGTTCTTCCTCATGCTGCAGTGCACCATGGGAGAATCCTTTCACTCACGGATTTTACCTCTAGCCCTGTCTGTTCTATCATTCAGCCAAACTATTGAGGGTTTTTCTTTGTTTTTGTCGTTGAGTTGCATCTTCATTCCTAAAAATCCAATGTTTCTTTTCAATTAGCATGTTGTTTTTAAAGATTTTATTTATTCTAGAGAGAGAGAGAGCATAAGTGGGAGGAGGAGCAGAGGAAGAGAGAGAGAGAATCTCAAGCAGATTCCCTGTTGAGCGTGGAGTTCAAAGTGGGGCTCAATCTCATGACCCTGAGATCATGACCTGACCTGAACTCAAGAGCAGAGCTTAACCGACTGAGCCATCCAGGCATCCCTGAATTAACATGTTTTTAATTTTTATGGATACATATCCTATAAATTAAGAATAATGAGGACCCTCAGAAGACAATCTTCAAATACCTGTTTTCTGTTCATTTTATTTCCTTGGAGTTTTTCAGAGTGTTAGTTTCGTGCCTGTATTTAATATTTGGAATTCATTTTATCCTGTGTTTGAAATTCTGTTTATTCCTATAGTTGGCGGTCTAAATTGATCAGTATCAGGGTCTGGGATATTATTTCTCAGTCCAAATGAAAATCTCATTTCTCATGTGGTCAGTGCAGATTTTGATTACAGTAACCCCAATCCCCGTGTTTATGCAAAAAAAAAAAAAAGAAAGAAAGTGTGTCTTCGTTTAGGACGTTCAGGTAGTTTGCTTTGTGGGGTTGGGGCTTCTCACCCTTCTTGACTGGTGTCAGTCTCCTGGAACAGCACCTTTGTTCCTCAACCCCCAGACTCGCTCTTCTCTGGAGGAGTCCAAGAGCAGGCTGTGTGAAGTGCTGCTGTCATGGCTCCGCTCTGGACGAACTCAGGAGGAGGGGACTATGAGACCGGGAACTTACTGTAGATGTTCCACACCCCTGAATTGAATTGCTTAGCCAAGAGCCACGGCCCAGGCCTCCTCCCTTCCTCCGTTGTCCCTGACCAGTGGGGTGATTCCTGAATTCTCCAGGGAAAGCACATTTGTGAGGTGGTCCTACATTTTCTCCCCTGACGTTGCAGTTTGCATTTCTCTGCTGGACTCTGATAGCTATCTATCTTCTGCTTTGTATCTTAACAGAATTTATCAACACCTTTGTCTGCTGGTGATTGTCTTCATAGCTTCTCCACATTGCTTTAAATTTAAGTCTTTTTTTTTTTATGTTTCTTACATCCTAACACAAGAGTGAAGTGGGGGTGGGGAGGGATATATTCAGAAATGCAGAATTAACTGGAAGAACTCTTCTTTCTTTAATGCTTCTAAAGAACTAACGTTCTACGTAAAGCATCATATTTATATATTGCAATTTTAACGATTGGTAGAGTTCAGGGCTGGCCTTCTTCCAAATTGGAAGTGGCTTATATTTTCAACACCCATTAAAACCAAGCTAAGATAATGGAACAGAGACTATGTCAAGGAAGCAAGGTTGGATGCTTTCAGAAATAAGGATTAAAATTAAATCACTTGGTCAATATGTTTTGCTCTATGTTTTCCAAAGATAAGATGTATATTGGGTTACTTGGTTTAAATCTGAACGTACGCAATTGGAAAATGTTAACAATATCACATTGTAAAACTTTATTTTGATTTCAATCTATGTATGTGGCTTCTTTAACCTACCAAAGGTTGGTTATATCCTTAACAATAACACCTTGGCTCAAGTGATTAGACGTCAGAGCTAATCTGGTCAAGGTTATATCAAACGTGTGAGCCTTTTCTGTGGTTATATTCAAAACCGAACAATGGCATCCATCTTGCCACTACCTAGAAATTAATTTAGAAAAGCTTCTGAGAGCCTATGGTATGTCTGGTTCTTTGCCAGTAGATTTCAAGTTCTTTTTTTTTTTTTTAAGATTTTATTTATTTATTTGACAGAGAGAGAGAAAGAGAGAGCACAAGCAGGGGGAGCGGCAGGCAGAGGGAGACAGAGAAGCAGGCTCCCCACTGAGCAGGGAGCCCGATGTGGGGCTCGATCCCAGAACCCTGCTATCATGACCTGAGCCAAAGGCAGACACTTAACCTACTGAGCCACCCAGGCGCCCCAACTTTCAAGTTCTATAACACTTTATAAACCCAACATGCCCATGAGACAAATATCCTTGTGCCCGTTTTACTGACAGGGAAAGTGAGGTTTAACTGGTAGCAGAGTTAGGATATGCATTAAGGTCTTTTGACACCAGTCATTTGTTCCTTACGACTGAATTCAGGAAATGGCCTCTGTGAGGCAATAAACCATTTTAGACATTTAGTTAAAAGATGTTGATTTTTTATGACTAATAATGATTGCTACAGCCTTTCCCTCGGTAATTCTGCTACCTCCAGGATCCAAAGGAAGTCAAGTTGATTACAAGTGACGAACCATTCTTCTCATTCAGATTATACTAACCTCTCCACATCAGCTGTCCCAGTGCTTGGAGGTAAGAAGTGAGCTAGTGAAAACACACTGTAATTAGCCACAAAGATCAGATTGAATTGGGGCAGAAGCACCGCTTTAAATTTACCTGTGCCTATTTCCCTCTTGCTAAGCTGTGTGTTGCTGACATCGTCTTGCAGCAAAGAGAGGTGAGGTCTCAGACAGTGCTACTCTACCGACACCATTCCTGTTGTTTTCATTAAAAACGGGCCAGGATTTCCCAGTGGTGAAACAGTAATCATGGGAAAGAAGTGCAAGTTCACAGGCTCAAGCATTTTCTGTGAGCTCCACAGAGATCTTGCCTCGTGCTTGCCCAGTCATAAAAGTATTGGCCAAAGGCTGCACCGAACTCCCACCCTGAGGCCCCAGTACACTTGGAGGACTTTGGCTTTGACATCACTCCCCAGTGTGGCTGGTGGGGCCAACATTGAACCAAAAGGATAAAAATTCAGTTTTATTACCAAATGGAAAACAAAACAAAAGAATGAGGACAGAAATAAAGCCAAAATATATTAGTGATGATAACAACTGTGACCAACTCTAATTTTTCTGTTAAAAGATTTGCAGATGAGTAAACACAAATTATACACAGTTCGGCTTTGCTTATATACGCACATCAAAACACATGATAGAGACACTTTTAGAGTCACAGTCAAATGCTAGCAGAGGCAAAGCAAACGTTGCACTATTCATAACAGAGAAAGTAGAGTTCAAGGCAGAAATATTTAAATAGGACAAAGACCTATATATTTGATACTGATGAAAATTAAAATAGCCTGAGAAGAAAGAGCAGCCATTATCTTATAAGCAGTGGGCAACATGAATCAAACTATATCAAGGAAAAATTATTTATTAATAAAAAATGAATTTGACACCATAGCCATAGAGGGAGGTTTGAATTACTTTCTTTGGCATTGGAAAATCAAATAGACAAAAATAAAAAGCATGCCTAGAGAGGGTTTAATTGACAAAATTACAAAGTTGAATCATATGCAAACACCTGTACATGAATGCATATCACACTGGAGTTATTGCTGTATAATTACCCTCTGTGAGTTTGCATGAGTGTGTATAACCACACCCACACACACCCACACCTTCACTTTATACAGACTACCTTTCTTCAACTGTCTATTAAATATATACAAGATTATGCACAGGGCAGGCCACACACAAAGTCATAGAAGGAAATCCAAATAAGCCTTAATAGAAACAGAAATTTCAGGAGTTGGGACACTTGGGTGGCTCAGTTGGTTAAGCATTTGACTCTGGATTTCAGCTCAGGTCATGATCTCAGGGTCCTGGGGTTGAGCCCTGAGGTAGACTCTGTGCTCAGCGTGAGTCTGCTTCTCTCTCGCTCTGCCCCTGCCCCCACAAAATAAAGAAATAAACCTTTCAAAAATTCATATGGAAATCCAAGGTGTCTATTTTTATTTTTTAAATTTTATTTATTTATTTGACAGAGAGAGAGACAGCCAGCGAGAGAGGGAACACAAGCAGGGGGAGTGGGAGAGGAAGAAGCAGGCTCCCAGCAGAGCAAGGAGCCCGATGTGGGGATCGATCCCAGGACCCTGGGATTAGGCCCTGGGCCGAAGGCAGATGCTTAACAACTGAGCCGCCCAGGCGCCCCCAAGGTGTCCATTTTTAAAAAGAAGAACAAGTAGGAATAATTGCCTTCTCAGAAATTAAGCTAATTGTGATGTTTTATCAATTAAGAGAGTGGGTAGCGGCAAAGTGATACTGAAATAGACCAACAGAATGAAATTAGAAGATCTGAAACTAACCTGTACATATATGGCAATTGATTTACAACAAAGATTTAATTGCAAAACAATGAGGAAAAGTTGAACTTTCAAAAACAACGCTGGGAAAATTGGGTATTTTTACTGGAAAAATGAAATTGGGTCACTAACTCACCCTATATCCCAAATTTTATTGCAAGGGGTTATAGACTTAAATGTGAGAGGCCAATGAACACATGTTTAGAAGACATTGTAAAAACATATCTTTATAATTTCCAAGCAGAAAAAAAAAATCTTAAATAGGGAACAAAAACATCCTAAAAGGATTTGACTGATACATTTGAATACCCTCAAAAGGAGAACCCCTTTTCATCAATAGACACCTTCGAATGTAGGAAAGGACAAACGACACAATGGGAGAAGATATTTGCAATCCATATAGCAGTGAGAGGCTCAAACCTGGAAAATATAAAGAATCTCTACAAAACAATACAAGAAGCCAGACAACCCAAGTAGAAATGGGCAGAAGACATGAACAGGCACTTTACAAAGGTGGGGATCGAAACAGCCAATAAACACATGGAAATGTGTTCGGCTTTATTAATCATTGGGGAAATGCAAATGAAAACCACATGAGACACTGTCACACCCTCCTGAAAAGCCAAAATGAAAAAGATAACCAGTACCAGGAAATGGTGAGAATGGAAATCTTTACACTCTGCTGGTAGCTGCATAATTGATTTGACATGCTCAAAGACACTTAGTATTCTCTGTCAAAATTAAACACACTCACACACCGAGGCACAGCACAGAAAGTCTCAGGTGTGTGCTCAGGAGAACATGTGTGCACAGGTGCCCTGGAGACACACACAAGGATCTACAGCAGCATTATTCATCAGAGCCTCACACTGGAAACAATGCAAATTTTCAAATCAAATTTCACATATTAATTCTATAGAATATTACATAGCAATGAATGTGACTGAATTGAAATTACACATAAAAATATGGATGCATTTTAAAAACAAAGCATTGAACAAAAATCTAGATATAAAAGAACCTCAAAGTCCTTTTATATAAAGTCCATTTATATGTAAGTCCATTTATATAAAGTTCAAAAATGGGCAGAATTACACTAGAGTGTTTTAGAATGCATACTTAAATAAAAATAACTAATAAAGGCAGGGCTGTGATTGCCCTAAAAGTCAGGATGGTGTTTCCGTGTGGGGAGTGGAGCATAAGGACCAGGACCAGCCATGCCCAGCCTCTGGGATTTCCAAGGTTCCATTTTCTGACCTGAGTGGTAGTTACAAGGATATTCATGTTATAATAGTTTGTTAAATTCTACATTTTTGTTTTGTGCATTTTTAAATATGTGTGTTATATTTGATAACATATGAGTCATAAGAATGAGAATTTTTAGAAAAGAATAGATTTGTCACAATGAAAATAACAAGCAAGCTCTCGCCCTTCCATTTATGAATGTGCAGAGTAATCTGCAATCGTGAAACCTGTGTCCCAGGAACAGATGGACCTGTCCACGGGGCAGAGCCGGTTACTCTGCAGCAGCCTCTAATATGCATGAGCACTTAAGATGGAAAAGGAGGGGCGCCTGGGTGGCTCAGTCTGTGAAGCGTCTGCCTTTGGCTCAGGTCATGATCCCAGGGTCCTGGGATCGAGTCCCCCATGGGGCTCCCTGCTCAGCAGAGAGTGTGCTTCTCCCTCTCTCACTCCCCCTGCTTGGGTTCCCTCTCTCGCTGTCTCTCTCTATATATCAAATAAATAAATAAAATCTTAAAAAAAAAAAAGATGTGAAAAAGGAGTATATGGTGCGAGCACAACTATCTGGTGAAGTAGAAAAAATATTGAACTACATACTCCTCTCACATCACATACTAAAACAGACATTAGACAAAGTGGTAAGTTAAATATAAAAATTAAATTATATATGATATGATTTAATCTTGGGATGTATGGGGGCTTTCTAATTTAAAAAGCAAAGGAAAAAAACAATATAGTAAGAATATCAATAAAATAACCATTTGTTATTTTAAAACATCTGGTCAAAAACTCCCAATAAGAAAAATTAAAAAGCACGTGTCAAAGTAAGAAAACAATATTTCAAACCACTACCATGCACAAGGATTAGCATCCTTAATACACAAAAGAGCACGTGTTAATTAAAAAACAACAACAAACGTACAAAGCCTCACAGATATAGCCAGAGTATTTACAAAATATAAATACAGACAGGGGCTATTAAAAAGTTCAAACTTGTGGGGTGCCTGGGTGGCACAGTGGTTAAGCGTCTGCCTTCAGCTCAGGGCGTGATCCCGGCGTTATGGGATCGAGCCCCACATCAGGTTCCTCCGCTGTGAGCCTGCTTCTTCCTCTCCCACTCCCCCTGCTTGTGTTCTCTTTTCTCGCTGGCTGTCTCTCTCTCTGTCAAATAAATAAATAAAATCTTAAAAAAAAAAAAAAAAGTTCAAACTTGTGAGCAATCAAATAATTAAGGTTAGAACAAGAAGATGTAATTTGTCACCTAGCAAATCAACAGGAATTTTACAATGCTTATTTTTAAGTACCGGCGGGGATGTCGTGGCTGAGAACCCCCGTCATGCTGAAGGTATGTCCAGCGGGGAAAGCGATTTGCCAATGGGTATCAAGAATCAGAAATCCATTTCTCTTCTCCCCCCGACTAATTCTTCTCCTGGAAGTCTATTCCAAGGAAATAATAGGAAATGTGGACAAAGATTAATGCATAAACATGTTGCTTGCTGTGTTATTTGTGATTGCAATATTGGAATAGCCTGGGGGCAGCACTGAGGGAGTAAACTCTGGTTCACCCCCCGTGGCCCACACACAACCCCCCGAATTCCATTTATAAAGAGACCCTAATACCGTGGGAACACTCAGGTTAAGAGGAACAAGGACAGCTCCGGGTTTGGGGGAGCTGAAAAACACACAGCGTGCGTGGCTCCTTCTAGAGAGAGGATGAAAATCAGCAGTAGGGAAAGGAGACCCACGAAGGTCACGGGCACGGGACTAAGCTATGTTTGGTTTATCCAACCCCATCTCTGAATATTAAATTATGAAGCTTTTAAGAAACATGTGTGCAATAAAGTGACTGAAATAAAGGTGGAGAATTTCACTTTGAGCTTTGGGGTCATGGTCGATACATAGCCTCTTCTCTTCACGATCCAGCATTTTTAAAACATCAAAGCACGTTGTACGTGAGGATGGAGAAGACATGGGGAATTCTGGGCAGAGGACAGGATGAGCCAAGGCGTGGAGAGTGGGGAGCAGCGGTGGCCCAGGCCTCGGGGGAGTCTGTGATAGGAAGCCCAGGGCTCGTTGGGAAGTGGGGTGGCAGAGGCTGTGGGGACCTCCCCCACCCACAGGAAATGCACATTAAGGATCTTTGAACCCTGGGAACAGATGGCCTCCCAATTCCCTTGCTGTGTGGCTTTCCTCCATCACTAGGGATCTGGGACTGTTTCTAAGTAAAAACTTAGGGGTGTCTGGGTGGCTCAGTCGGTTAAGCCTCCGACTCTTGATTTCAGTTCAGGTCATGATCTCAGCCCCTCATGGGGCTCGTGCTGGGCAGGGAACCTGCTTAAGATTCTCTCTCTCCCTCTCCCTTTGCCCCTTCCCCCCTCAACCCCACCCCCAGTCTCTTAAAAAAAAAATTAAAGTAAAATCTTAGTGGAGTTTTGGCACAGCAAGGACTGGGCCATCAGTAGCACCTTATTCAATAGGAGTTTGTCAGAATTTCCAGCTCCAAGTCTTCCTCGAGCGTAGGGATGTTTTCCAGCCTGACAACTCAATAGGACGAGGTGGTCTCCTGGGGAAAGCAGTTTTAAAGAGGTCAAGAGACGAAACATTCCAGATCCCGTAGGATCAGCCCGTGAGACGTGGGTGGGATTCCAAGCGGGGAAGAGGCTCTGAACAGAAGGGACACAGAACGTGGCGGGGCTGGGGGCTGGGGCAGAGAGACCCTCGTGACAGCACGGCGAACATTCCGCCACAGCCTGGAGTTTCTGGCGGGGAGCATGTGATCTTCCCCTTCTATCCAGGTGCTCGGGTCCTAATCCCGCCCCTATGGAAAGGCTCTCCCGGAGGAGGAGGAGGACGGGGATGAAAGCGAAACACATCAAAGAGCCGAGCAAGCGGAGAAGGCGACGCGCTGTCCGGGCGAGGCGACATGCATATTCCAATTTACTATGTGACCGAGGTACTAATTTAGAGATCAGATTCTGTAAAGATTTGTGCCAGCCAACTTATGCATGGAGCAAAGGTGTGGGGAGAACAGGGAGGTTTCTTAGCAAAGATGGTCTTGCTTGGGGAGCCATGGAGGCCACCCTGTTCTTACCTGAAACGCTAAGGGACCATGTGGTTTTCTGTTAGGTTCTCTCCATTGTCAAATCCTAAAAATCCTCAGAGAAGCATTTGGCAAGCACCCATCCCCCTTCCCTTCAGGGCCCATCTGTGGGCATGTGAGATGCCCTCAGGAGGCTTAGGAAGAGGATGCAGAGAAGGAACCATTTCCAGGGAAATAAATCTTTCTCCCCATCACTTACCCCAAAGAAATCTAATTATTTTTACTCCACCATAACCTTTACTATTCAAAAGGTAAAATAGGAAAAAAATTAATTTTATTAGCAAAATTTACTAGATTAATATGACTGAGAGCTCCCCATAAAATGTTAGCATTAAATATTAAAATATATTAATAAAATACTAGATTATTAAAGCCTAATATTTAATATAATGCATTAATTGGGGGAATTGTGTCAGTTTAAACATAAAAGAGAAAAGTGAAGGCAATAGTGACCTTTGCAAAGCAGGACGACCCCGGCCACAGGCTTGAGACTCTGCTCAGTGGAAATCAAAGCAGGGTCTCTGCCTGCGGCCCCCCATCTGCCTGCGGATGGACCAGCAGGGGTTATTGCAAGAGCTCAGCAAGGGATGGTGAGGCCCCAGGGACTAACATGACCATGCTGAGCCTCACCACCCTGGCCCGAGGGGAGGGGAGGGGAGGGGAGGGAAGGGGCATCAAGGCCAGAGGGCTGAGGGCTCTGGCTGTGGAGGAAGGACCTCCGGAAAGGCGGGCAGGGTGCCGTCCCTGCCCGACCCACAGACACTCAGGGAGACACAGGAGAATCAACACCTTGACCTCCTTTCCTTCCTCTCAGCTTTTCTCCCCCCTCCTCGGCTTTCCTCTGCTGGCCCCTCCTGTGGGCCACACCAATGAAAGCTGAGGGCAAGGGAGGGAGCCTGGAAGAAGCAGGCCCAGGGTGCGGAGCTCCAGAGCACTATGTGACGGGCAGGGGGAGTGGAAGGGCAGCAGAAGGGAACCGACTGCTCAGGCCGTTCCCACCTTCCCTGTGCTCACCCCCAGCCCCTGCTCTCCTATTGATAATGAGTCAACCATGTTTTCTTCTGCCAGTGCTACCCGCGAATGACCTCTGTCAGAGCTATGGGCAGCCGGAGGGACTGCCATGTGCTCATAACCGTCCAGAAAATGGGACCAGCGTCCAGGGGGTCAGCCCCAGGGTTGCTGCCGGCCTCCCCAGTAGTCCTCAACCTGCCTTAGCCACTGAACTGGCCTCTGGCCACCTTGTCATCCCATGGAACCCAGGAGATGGCCCAGTGCTCTGCAGAGGGAGAAGGGCAAAGACGCATCCTGGTCTGGCCCTGCACCCGGTGCCCCGAGGCCTTGGGCAAAGCCCTTCCTCCTGGGTCCTGGGTGACCTCATCTGAAAAGTAGAGGCCAGGCCTGGTGACGTCTGAGGTCCCTGCTATTGTCTGTCCTTTACACGATGTGTGCACAGGACGCTACATATCCACGTAGACACCCCCGCGTGTGGGAGCCCGTGCGCACCTGTCTTTGGTGTGGGCGTACATCGGGCGCATTCGCCATCAGGGGCAACCTTGTCCCCTGCCCCGGGGCATGGGGCCATGTTTAGAGACACGTTTGTTTGTCCTGACTCTGGGCGATGCTGCGGCGTCTAGTGGATAGAGACCAGAGATGTTACTAAGCATACCGCAATGCACAGGCCAGTTCCCACCACAGACTTATTCAGCCCCCACATGTCTATAATTGCAAGGCTGGGGCTCCCGGATCCCTCTCGGAAATGTTTTGGACGTACGTTTCCCTCAAAACCGGAGTAATAGAATTTTAAAATTAAAAATTAGGATTCATGGTTTAGCAAGTGTGTGAGTGTGCTAGGACTTCGTAACAGAGTGCCACAGCCTGGGGACTTCGGCGATGGAGAGTCATGTTTTCCCCAGTTTGGGAGGCTAGAAATCTGAGCTCAAGGTATCAGCAGGGTCGGTTTCTCTTGAGGCCTCTCTCCTTGGTTTGCAGATGGCTGCCTTCTCTCTCTCTCTCTCTCTCTGTGTGTGTGTCCTCATTTCTTCTTCTTATAAGGACACCCGTCAGACTGGATTGGGACCCACTCCAAAGGCCTCTCTGGCCTTCGTTACCTCTTTAAAACTCTTATCGCTAAACACAGTCACAGTCTGAGGGGCTACTGGGGGTCGGGGGCTTCAGCACATACCCTGTGGGGGGGGGGCATCGTGCAGTCTATAACAGCAGGTGACACTGGCAGAACCAATTAAGGTGGGTTGAAACTCACCGGGGGACATGACTGCAGTGACAGCCCAGGCAACATCCGTGATGGCAACAAACGTGGACACACAGCTGCCGTGCCCAGAAAAGTGCCAGGCAGAGGGAGCCCCATAAACGCTTGTCCGCCAGGGAATGGCGCACCCTGACGTTTCTCTACCCCCAGGAAGCTTGTGGCTAAGAGGCCCTCTGTATTTTTCTAGATGCATGTGCCTCTCTCCTCAGGAGGTCCCGTGAGATGACAAATGCTTGCAAACGTGTACTTTCACAAAAGGCTCATCTGGACAATCACTCCCTAACCCCTCAAGTCTTCTGGAAACACAATTAATTTATGGCATTGTTTCTCACCAGAACTATGCCCATAGCAGAACGGGAGTTTCCCATCTGGCTCTGTGCAGTTGACTTGCAAAACTGAATTTATCCAACCCCACCAAATGAAAGACTTCAGAATTGAGATAAGATATTATCTGTGAATTCAAAATGTATTAAAAATAAACATTTGCCACCATTTAAAAAATATATTTTAAGAGATGCATTCAAAGAATATGCTTTGTTCTTTGAAGAGATATTAAAATGTGGAGCGATTGAACAATATTTGAGATGACATCCGAAGTATTGTTGTGGTTTTAATAACAAAACAAAGAATCACACACCTTGAAGACCGTGTCACTCACAGACGTTGTGTTCTAGCCTAAATATCACAGTGAGTTTTTAACACATTTGCCCTTGGTACACAAAACCAATAATATATGTCTTAATCCTGCCAGCCCAGCATTTATGGCAGATGTAAAAAAAATTGTATTTAAATTAGAAATACTAAAATTAATATTTATTGACTCCGTGTTTCATTATCATTAGAAATTAGTTTGTTCTTGGCTAAACAGTTTATAGCAAGATATAAATATGTTCCATTGACCTATTAACTGGCCCAATATATTATGGAGTTATTGACAGCAGCAGTAAAATTTACTAACAGCTATTAAACCTTTTAACATACTTGATACGCCTCTGTCCCTGTAATTCCCGGGAATTAGGTGTGGTTTTTTTCTTTTTTAGGATAATCTGCTGCTGATATTAAATTCTCCCAAGATTTTAATATGTTGTCTAAGTTTATGGCTCATAAAATAAACCTAGAGCTTACAAAAATTTACATGACAATATTATTTTTTTTAAAAAGGGCATGTAAATTTTAGTACAGTAAGAATGATGATATAAACCACTGGAACACATAAAGAAAAAGTTCCCTGAACTGTATTAAAGGAATATTTAGGGTCTTATTTCAACACACAAAGCCAAGAGACTGGCGGGGTAGGCCAGCATGCAGGGAGGGCCGAGGGCCGTGACTGCGGCCTGGTTGGGCTCAGACAAATCCACACCCACCACGACCAACACAGCCCAACAAAGCTGGGCGCCCAGGACCACACCAGGGTCCCGTGTGTGTCATCAGATGCTCTTTGGCATGGCCCAGGTGCTGCCCAGCAGACTGTCCTCCCCATCAGGGCCTGGCTGGAGTAAGGGTGGACTCGGGAGCTCTGCCAAGATCTCCTCCAGACGCCACCCTCCAGCAGACCGCGGTGGACTGCTGGACGGCCACGTCTATCTGGAGCCAGAGCTCCAGCCTCTTTGGCCTCCGCCTGCCATGTCTCTGGGTAGCCCCAGGAGGAGGCACCTTCCTAGGCCTCCGGGCTGCAAAAGCTTCACAAAGCCCATCACTGCTGCCCCTACGAATCCACACCCAAGGCCCCTCTGGTCCTGCTCGTCTGACTTCGGGGGGGTGTCACTGTCCCAGGACCGCCATAACCAAGTATCACACACCGGACAGTTTAAAACAGCGGAGATGTATTCTCTCGAGCTCTGGAGGCCAGAGTTCTGAAATCCAGGTGTCGGCAGGGCCCTGCCTCCTCCGAGGGCTCTAGGGTCAGAATCCTCCTGTGTGTCGTCCAGCCCGGCTTCCCTGGCTGTGGCTGGGTCACTCCAGTCTCTGCAGCCCCCTACATATCGCCTCTTCTTCTGTCAGTGTCCAATCTCCCCCTGCCTCTCTCTCCCACTTGTTGCTGGATTTAAAGCCCACCCAGATAATTCAGGATAATTGTAATGGTTAATTTTCTATGTCAGCTTGGCTTGGCTACTAGCCCCAGATACTTGATCGAACTTAAGTCAAGATCACTGCGAAGAGATTTTCTAGGTAAAGTTAACCTTCAAATCATTAGACTTTGAATAGAGCAGGATATCCTCCAGACGATGGGTGGGCCTCGCCCAATCAGTTGGAAAAAAAACGAGGTCCCTGGAGGAGGAGGGAACTCTGCCCGCAGAGGGCCTTCACACTTGAGCTGCACCATCAGCTCCTCTCCAGGTCTCCAGCCTGCAGCTTGCCCTCCCGATTTTGGATTTGCCAGACCCCACCGTTGTGTGAGCTAATGTCTTAAAATAAATCTCTCTCTTTATATGTACATACACACCCTATTGGTCCTGTTTTTCTGGACAACTCTGATAAATACGATAATCTTATTTATTTCAAGATCCTGAACTTAATTACATCTGCAAAGATCCCTTTTCCAAATAAGCACATCTGCAGGTCCCAGGGACGTGGATGTGGATGTATGTTGTCAGGGGCCACCATTCAGTCGGCCACAAAATGAAATGCACAAATGTGGTAGGGAGTAAGCATAGGGAGAATCACAGGAGGCTCCCAGGTCATGCAGGAGAGATGTTTCTATGGGCCTTATTTGATATCCACGTCACCCCAGAACCTTGGGCTTGTGCAGGTGTCACAGCTGAACAGAGGACCCACACCACTGGTGTGCAACGGTGATTTCTGCAGTGATTCTGGGGGAATCAGGCCAAAGGGAGCCAACCGCACACCTAGCCAGCCTGCATCCAGGCAAACGTCTGAGCCTCACTTCGGAAGGGTTTGGTCTCCCGAGTGTAAGACAGTAACAACCTCTGCTAGGGGTGCGTTTGGTCTGACAGAGATGGGTCCAGGGCACAGGACGGCACTGGGATTCAGTCAAGCTGAGCCGGCTGGTCGCTGCCTGGGTCATGCTTCCAGCAGGAAAAAGGGGCCCGTTCCCGGGTCCAGTGCACAGTCAGATGTCTACTGGATCAGCGAGCAACAGCTATCAAGTGCAGGAAAGTGAAGGGTGGAGGAGATGGTCAAGTTCATACCGAGGCCCTGCAAGGCATCAGGCTGCTCACCGATGCTGCGGACACAGAGACGGGCAAACTCGGGCCCTGTGACAAAGGAGCCGAAAATCTGGTTGGAGAAGCTGAGCTACAATGTACGATATTTACATATTCAAGTATCATGTGTGTCTGTGTAAAATACATACATACAGTGAGGTGTATACATAGATGCTATTTGTCCAGGGTGTTTTAAAGAGTTAAATGTATGTGTGTGTACATGTCTCTCTCTCTCTCTCACACACACACACACACACACACACACACACACACACACACACGCTGACGTCATGGTGGGCAGAGTATTGGCCCCCAGAGACAACAGACCCTAATCCCTGGAACCTGTGAGCGTTTCCCTAAAGGCAGAGTTGTAGATGTGAGTAAGTGAAGGGTCTTGAGATGCGGAGATGCAGGGGATGTCTGGGTGGGCCCTGAACGCCATCACGGGGGTCTTATCAGGAGGGAGGCCGAGGCAGACCTGACAGCAGTGAGATGGCCATGTGACCAGAGGGGCAGAGACTGGAGCCACGGAACGCCAGCAGCCAGCAGAAGCTAGAAGGGGCAGGAACTGAGTCCCACCCTGAGGTTCCCGAGGAAGGAGGCCCTGCCTGCACCTCGATTTTGGCCCAGTGATACTGATTATGGATTTCTGGCCCCCAGGACTGTGAGCGGGTAAATTTCTGTGGTTTAAAGTGATTCAGTGTGTGGTTTAAGTTGTGACAGCAGCCACAGGAAGGCTTGCCACTGCATAACGTGGGGACAGGTGGTAGGACCACACTTCTTGGGCCTCGTGAACAGGATCTTCCTGCCCAGGAAGAGTCTCCCCTGACTCCCAACTCCAGGGGCCTATGGGCCCACCTTGAACAGTGTCTCCCATAGACCCAGTATCTGAAGGACTCAGGGCGGCTTCCTGGAGGCGGTGACATTTGGGCCTTGATATTGATCCCATGGACTCTTCTCCTGGCTTTTGTCCTTCTTGGCAGTGGTCTTGGCATAGGTGTATCTCTGAGACCTTTATGTCCCAAATCTATAAGCTGCTTTGATTTAGGTCATGAATATCTTCGATTTTGCCTCAAGCATCCTGTTTTCTTTGGTTGTTCTTTTTTTTGTTGTTGTTGTTGTTTTGTGGTTTTGTGCTGTCCTTTGGCTGTCAGAACGAGGCCTTCAGGATGCACTTTTTTGTGGTGCGTATATTTAAACATAGTGTGGGAGAGCTGGCTGCATCATCCTGGCACTGGCCCTCTCCAGGGTCAAGGGCTCCCCGATCATACTGACCAGAGACTTGTCCCTGACAACAGGAGAGCGAAACTGGGTCCTCACCAATTTGGTGAGGACACTTTGCACAGAAGGCCTCCCTTAAGTCAGATTGATTCAAATGAATAGAACTAGTCCCATTTTGCTGCTTAAGCCAGTCCAGCTTGTTGCAGACTATGGCCAACTTCCTCAGAATTGGACTTGGACTTTCAATTATTAATGCCTCAATCCTAAGCCATTCTCTGGTCAAAAAACAAAGCAAAGCAACCCAAAACAACACAAAACAAAAACAAAAACATACATATTTTTAAAATTCCCAGCTGGGAATCAGTCAGAGTCCCAGCAGGAAACAGATGGTACCCTTAAATGAGAATAATTCAAGGAGAGCTTATTTACAAAGGATCTAATTACAAGAGTGTGTTGGGGGCCTGGAAGCCATGAGGGGTAATGCAAGAGCCCCCCACCCCAATGCCCAAAGGGACCAGGAGAGGAAGCGGGGCCAGATCTGGGAAGGAGGGAGGGTAGGTCAGGGTAGACCCTAGTTCGAGGGAGCGGGGACACAGCCAGCCTGAGGAGCCTGTGGGGAGAGTCTCCTACGGGTTCTAACCACCCTCCCGTCTCCCGGCCTGTGTCCTGATCGGCTGATCCCATGGGCCAGAGCCCACCGCAGTAACCCCAGGCTGAGAACAAGAGTCAGAAGGATGAGGGCAGGACCCTGAGCACAAGCTAGAGCCAGTGATGTTTATTTCTGCCTCAGGTCCCCAAAATCACATCTAGCTACTTGGAGGCAGAAAGTAGCATGAAAAAAAAAAAGGCAGTGATGATAAGAAAAAAGAGGTGGAAGGATGTATTTCTGGTAGGAAACAAGGTAGATTCTGTAATCCACCCCCAGATTTCAGCCTGAGCTCCTAGGGGCCATTGCCAAAAGGAAAACACAATAATTTCCATACCTTTTCCCTTAAAAAGAGCCAGAACATCCTTTGCTTTTTCATGAAGTGCCGTTAAAAGGAGACATTACACAAAAAAGTTACTGATGTCAATAACCACTTGTTGCCATGAACTTGGAGTGGTATCCTTCAGTGTGTGTTTTCTTGGATAAACACAAAGGCTGTGTGGGTCACACTGAGACATAGTTCGTTACAGTCAAAATATACACATTGTTCTTGGGCTCCTGGGACCTTGGATAGAATTTACACTGAGGACAAGCTAATGACTACATTATGGTGTTTTCCTTATTAGATATCATCTCATTCTTATTGTGCTTAGGAAGTTTCATTAGTCAGGCTTCTCTAGAGGAACAGGACCACCAGGATGCATATATAAAGAGAAAGAGATTTATTATAAGGAATTGACCCCCATGGTTCAGAAGGATGGTAAGTCCAAATCTGTGGTGTGAGCCAGCAGTCTGGATGTCCAGGATTGCTGATGATTCAGTTCCAGGCTAGAGGGCATCTTCTGGAGAATTTCCTCTTGCTCGGGAAGGTCAGTCTTTTTGTTCTAGCCAGGCCTTCAACTGATTGGATGAGGCCCACCTACCTGGTGGAGGGCAATCTGCTTTACTCAAAGTTCTCTGAATTACATGTTAATCTCATCCAAAAACACCCTCTGAGTTGATACGCATGGTTAATCATTACAGAAGGAGAGCAGATGTTTCCAGTGTATCCCATGATGGTAATCTATGGTGCTGCTCTTCTGTGCTCCTGTGGGAACTCACACTAATCCACACCCTTTGAAAACCAGAAGTAGAAATGGTGAGGTTGGCAAACTAAAATGAAATCTAAGTTACATGTATTGCCAACCCTTTTAACCCAGAGGTGGCCTGCAACCATCCCTAATTCTGATCACTGCCACACTGAGTTCCTGGGGTGGAATTCCATTTAGCCAACAGTTTGAACAAATGCACTAGAGACTGGGTCACATGAAAATCTTCCCATGATCCTCAAGTCATAGCCACAGGACCGAAGAAACGGAAGGTCAAATAGCATTCCAAAAGAATTGTTAGTGGAGTGACCAACTCAGACGGTTCATACCCAACACACAGTCATGAAGGTAGCAGCACAAATAGAGGAATCTGGGGTATCGTCCACTCTATTCACTCAATCTGCTACTTGATGTAAAGCTTCTAACTGATCAAAAGCAATTTTGAAACCATTACAATATGTAGTTGGCAATATTTCTACAGCCTGATGAAGCCCATGAAACAGGATGGTTTTCATCAAAGTTGGCCTTAAAATCTCCTGGAGATTATAACGTTAGATCCTGACTCATCTTTCTCCATCTGGAGGACTCCGAAGAGCCTCAGGCCTTGAGTTCTGGGCAGAGGAAGTTGAAGTCCATACAGCATCAAGTCGATAAACTCGTAGAGGGTTTCTCAGGGAATGGCAGTCAATTAGAATGCTCAGGTCAAGAGATGATGAATTCCAAACACCTTTGCTCTTTGCCTATTTTTATGGTGGCTGCTCTATGCTCCCCCAACCAGAACGCCCAAGAGTGCCAATGAGTCCTTTGGCAGAGGGGCACTGGCTGGCATCCCTGTAATACGCAGTTTGTAGAGAATGAAAGCAGCTTTGGTTTCCTTTTGTATAAGCGCACCCAGTTACCGACGTGACACTGTGGTTTCCTCGCTCGGCTTTGAAATATAGTAAACTCACAAAAGCTACTGTCGAGTTCAGAACAAACACAGGGGGTATGTTTAGTTATTTGTTTTTGTAGTAAAATAAAATATTTATTATCCGCAGACACCTACTGTGAACAGAGGGGGAGGCCACTGTGTTTTATCTCGCCGGTGTCATGTTTGACTTCCATTAGGGATGGATTATAGACCTGTGGGTTTTCATGAATTCAGAAAGTCCACTTTGAACACTGATTTCAAAGCCTACAGGGGGTGTGAGAATGCAAGAACACAGCTCTGGAGGAAGGAACCTGTTGCATCTCGCAAGCACCTTGTGTTTGATAAGGCAGATTGGAGGTTCCCTGCGAGACAGAGGCCAGGATGCTTCTCCCTTAATAAGACGACTTTAAAGGAAGCTTTCCTATTGTTTCCTCCACACTTTGCTCAAGGTGTACACAATTAATTCAGTCTTGGAGTCCTGAGAAAATCACCATTGTATCAGTCGGCTTTGCCTTCTCGGTCTCTCTAACTCATCACAGGGAATTGGAAAGTATGCTAAATCATCAGGGGGCTGCTGTCTTAGCGCTTCCACGCCTGCCACGCATTGGCTGTCTATGCAGGCGCCAATACCCACACTTTAGATCTTTGAGCCTACAAGAGAAGGCAACCAAAATGAAGAGGATGACCACCTTTGACACCCATGTAGAGTCCTATCACACCTAGACCCAATTCTGAGCAGGCTTTTAAAAATACTTTGGCAGACTGGAGTTCCTCTGTGGGAGGGTGTGCTGGGTGGGAGAGGATAGAAAAACTGAAGGAACCCACATTTTTCCTGATAAGGGAAGAGTAGGGATATATCCAGCTGATGACCTCAAGAATGTGGAAGTCTGTCTCAGGGAAGAAAATCTGAGTTTCTCTTGTACTGTCAGGGAGGCTAAATGCAAGTGTCATGGTCAGGATTTCATGGATTTGGGTTTTGGGTCTTCAGAGGGAAAGTCCTATCAGCCTCTTCAGAGAGCTATTCATCATGACAGGTGTCTGGCAGAGACGGAGTAATCCCTAGGTAGACAAGATGTAGAGGGTGAGAGGACTGGATTAATAATCAGGGACAACTGTGGGACTAGAAAGTTCCCTGGCCCAACCATTGAGAAGCCATTTCCAGGGCAACATTACAGGAAAATTGATTATATGGAAATACACAAAGGGACTCATCTGTCTGCCTTCATCTTCCAAGAATATCCAGGGACACTCTAGTTCTTGCCTGAAGTAACATTGAACAGCACAGAAAGATTGTCCTTCTCTTTTTTAGGCCCTACTGAGATGACTATTTCCTGACTCACTCACACCTAGAGACTATTGCAACAGTCCTAGCACAAGCACTCCCTTTGCCCCTGAGGATTAAGACCCAGAGAGTGTAACTGAGGCCAGACAATTTTGCTTTTCCTAAGTGAAACAAACCACCCAAATGAGAGTATGGACCTAATTCAAGTTATTTTCCATAACGTCTTTTTAAGGAAAAACACCAGAGGAGGAGCAATATAGAGAATATTCAACCGGAAACTAGGGAACCTTGGGAGAAGGGGAGGCTCTGGCTTAGGCTCAGCATTGAAAGTTATTCCAGCAAATTTTAGGTTTGCCAAAGTAACACATTGTGCTTATGTCTGCCTTTTTAATTCTTGAATTCCTCAGACTCGAATGGTGGCTCTTAATTTTTGACCTAGGCATTCAACAAATACAAATGGAGCATAAGCAAGACAGAAGAGTTCTCGGCTCTTCCATAAGAGAGGACAAATCATGGTGGGTGTGGTTAAGTCTCCGCAGGTACTGCCACAGGGAGTCAGCTGCCTGTGCTCCAAGGAGTCTCTCCGTTCGTGACAGCTTACCCTTCTGTGCTGAGCTACCCACCTTTCCCCTGACCATGCACCCACCCTGAAAACGATCAGGATTTGCATTTCAACGCATCAACTTTTTAGCTGCCCCTTGGGTATTGACCACGCGTGAGGTCCCAGTGCCTGTGCCTATATCATAGCAGGGTGCTTGGCTATGTCTCCAATGTAGCCAACAGGTGATGCTGATGTGCCCCAAGCATGAGTCATGAGTCAGTTAACTCTCCATGAGTTTCATGATGGATTTGCTTCCGGCTTCCAATCTTGCGGAATCCCTCCGGATGCTGTGGATTCCTACCAGCCAGGCTTCTAGCAGACATGGGCTCTGAAGCAGGAATCTCTGATGTTGGTTAATTATTGACTCCCTGAACAGGGAATTCCAATATCCTTGATTTCCAGGAGCGATTTGCATGTGGCTCCCAACCAAGCTGCAGTGAGCGACGGGAAGAAGCGAGATTGTCACTAAGATAGATGATACGATGGGTCAGTGAGTCAGCGTGGTACCTGGGCCACTGCCCTGGCCGCTTCATTGGTAGCTGGACATCATGGCCTGAGGACAGCTGTGGAAGCGTGCCTGCTTAGAACTGGATAGAACAGCCACAGCCGTTCTGGAACCTTTACACTTAAACCTTAGAACACGTAGGCCAACTTCTGAAAGGCTGTGCACTTGGAATGCTGAGGCATTTCCTGGACAGTGAAAGGAGAGGTCATGGGTCATCTCTGGGGATGGGACCCATCCTTCAAGGTCTTTGCTGGCTCTCCAAAGCTACATGGAAGCAATTTGGGAACCAAATGACCAATTTCTTCCCTTTTACTTTTTTTGTTTTGTTTTTTCCCCCTTCCCATTTGCTCTCTTTCCAAAAATATGAAAACCTGTTGGGTTTGGCACAGGAGCTTCTCACCAAAGGCCTAGTTCTGCTGTGAGAGCAGAAGCAGTGATCATTCAGGTTCGCAGACAGACACACGGAATGATGTTCATCTGGACGGCAACGAGGGAGGAGCCCCAACTGTGTTAAAACCCTGAGAGTCCACTTGGACGTACTGGATGGAGTTGTGACGCCATTGCTAGAACGCGGGAATCCCTGTTTTTTCCTACTCACATCCATCAAATAAATGTTACATCACATTTGATAAGAGTATCTTAGAATGTTTTAAAAAGCATTTGAGGGATTTTTTTTTAAGGGAAATGCAATCAAAAATGGCATTCTTTCTGTGTTTGCCATAGCACCTATGTCCCTGCAACATTAAGTTCATGAATCAAGCTCAGAAATTTCTGGAAATTAAGAGTCAAGTTTCCCATAGCAACCTCCCTTGTGCCATTGCACACATGTATTACGGTTCTGTTTCCACAATAATGGATAATAAGACACAACTTGGCTGTCTAATAATCTCTTCTCTAAAATGGCTATCTATGTGCGGGATCACATGTTCTAGAAGCCCACCTCCCTCGGACAAACTGAGCATCAGAATGTCTACCCCTGTGAGCAAAGAGACTTAAAACTTGAACTTTTTCACTGTTCATACCTTCCTCCCCAAAAGTATGAGCACCTCCACTTCCTTAGACTAGGCCGTGGGCAGCACATGGGAGCCTCCCATCTTGGCCTGGCCAGCCTCACCTCACTGGCGTGAAAAGCAACCTGACCATGAAGATCGTTCCACCTGCATGAAATGCACCAGTGTAGACTGAGTCTACACCCGCAGCATCCCATCCCTTCCCTGGACACAGCTGCTCCTGTGAATGTTCCTTTTCAGCTGGCTGTGCAGGACACAGAGAAGTGAATCTTATCATTTACAGGCCCACGGGGACCCCAGGGAGGCCACAGAATCTCAGAAGGAACAAGGTGCACCCTCCTGGAGAATCTGCCTTAAAAGGATCCTTGGAGAAAAATCATCTTATATTAAAACAAGGACATTATGTTGGCAAATATAAAATGTGCATGAAGCTTCAGGATGTGATGCAAGATTTCATTCAAGAAGTGTTTCCTGCGCTCGTGCGGAGGGCCAGGCAGGGTTCTAGGCTCTTCACAGCTACCGTGTATCAAGGGCACACTCCTTGCTGGGCACTGACTTAAAGGGTTTACTGTCTTTGTTAAATCTTCACAATCCCCTTAAAAGGAAGAACTCTTTTCTACTCCCATTTTACAGGTGACAAAATCGAGGCACGGCCACTTGAAGCAATGTGCCCATGTCCCTCAGCTAGAAGGGCGCAGAGCCAGGCAGGTGCCGCTGCTCTCATGTCTGGCTTCCAACCTTGAGCTGCACGGACTTCCCTTCAGAGAAACATCACACTCGGTGTTGCTTTGGTTGTAATAATGCCCAGATTTCACCAGGAATGTTGAACCTGTTGACCTTAATCTCTTCCCCAAACTGCTTGGCAGGGGCCGTCTCGTGCTCCTGACGCTGCCTTGCCCTGCTTGCTTCCCCCAGCAAACGCCTCCCTGCTTGCGGGAAAGCTGATGCTTCCCGGCGACTCGGAGACATGGTCCCGCGGCTCTTTTCCCACTCGGCAAATGCCCATCTTGGGCACTCACCACCCCAAGCTCTTCCGATCTGTTACGTTAGGGCCTTCGAAAGCACTGGAGCAGGCACAGGGTCCATTTCTGTATGGTGTCGGCTATCCCCCTGGCCCTGCGATCGGCTCCCGGGCCTGCCGTGCGCCCTGAGCCCTGTGTCCTTCAGAAGAGCAAGTGTACTTATCCGATGCTGCCTCCCCTGCTCCCAACACCACGTGCGGGGCTCAGCGCGTATGGAATGAATGAGTGATCAAATGAAGCTTAAACACATCTTCCCTTGACGTTTCCTTTTGAAATGCTGAGGACTAATGAGAATGTGAATTCAGATATTGTGGTGGCCACTCCAGCACGGGGACACCAAATGCCTGGGTTTCGGGAAATGGAGGAGTGATTTGGTTTGTGTCTTAGGACATTGCAATACCGCGTGGCCCCGAGGCAGCTAGGCCCTACGATATTTAAAATTAACTAGATACTGGCAGTTCTCAGCCGGGTCAGAGGCAAGGAAGGGACAGGGGTGTTTGCCCAGGAAGCCATCACCCTGGGTGCCCCTGTCATAGATGCCATGGACGCCCACCCGAACCTCCTGTCCCCCAGCTCACAGCTTGCCACTGCCCCAGTTTCCAGGACCCCCAGGGCTGCGTACCCCCTTCCCCCTCAGCCACAACCAACGACTGGCTGATACGGTGGTAGGAAGCCCAGGCATCTTGTAAGGGGTGTGATGCGCGCTCCAGAGCTCCCTTCAACTCCCCACTCCCATTTCAGTCCAAGACCAGATTTCAGGAGAGACCACAACCTTCCTCAGCACATTTGTTTCTCCTAGCTTGCTTCCATGCTCCCTCTAAAGTGTTTCCTAAACTCATTCCCTCAGTTAGCAATGAGCACACAAGTCCCTGCCTCAGACTCTGCTTTGGGACCCGGACCTGAGGCAGAAGCCATACAAGGGAGCCCTTCAGGTCTGCCATGTTAGAACAAGGCCACGGAACACGGAGGCACCCTTTAGCCCACAAAAGTCTACCTGCTGAAATGAAGCCGTGTTTCACAGATGTGACATGAGTAGAAAAACATAAGAAGGGAAATGCTATGTTCACTGAATATTTCCATAAAAATCCAGGTGGTCAGAACACCAGTTACAGACCCTGCGTGAGTTTTCTCGCACTGCCCCACAAAGCTGCCCCAGCTGGGTAGCATCAAACGATAGAAGCGTATTCTCTTAAAGTTCCAGAGCCAGAAGCACAAGATCCTGGCAGAGTTCATCCGTTCGGGAAGCTCTTCTGGCCAACCTGCCCCATGACGTGTCCCAGATCCTGGTGGTGCCACCAATTCTTGGTGTCCCCAGATTTGTAAATGGATGCCTCCAGTGTCCCCCTGTCTTCAGTCTTCAGGTGGCGTCCTCTCGGCCTGTCTCTTTGTCTTCCTCTCTTCTTATGAGAGCTCCTGTCACTGGGATTAGGACTCGCCCTAAATCAACTGTAAGGTCTCCTTTCAAGACCCTTAGTTGCATCGGCCAAGACCCTTTATTCTAATCAGGTCTTGTTCACAGGCTCTGGGGGGATAGACCTTTTCCTGAGGGCTGGCACCGTTCAACCCACTCCATATACTTAATCCTGGGTCCTTTGCCAAGATCCAAACAATGAGTCCACGTGTTATCAGCAATGAGGCTTTCTGGCTTCCATGGCAGCCACGGGTCCTCCTGGACAGGGGGCTGCTTCTGGAGCCACTGGTAGCAAACTCTTCTCCACTGTCACCTGCCAAACGTAATGAAGGGCTGGGCTGGGCACCCAATGTCAAGCAGCTATAAACCAGTAATCCCCTTGGAATCCTTCCTGACAGCAGGTGACATGCAATTTGAAACCTCAGAACCTTCGAATGTCTAAGAATTTGGCCCTGAATTTATTCCTAAAACTCTATAGTCAAGACAGATTAACACGAAATCATTAGAGCTAAAAAAAAAAAAAAAGTCAACATGTTGTCTGGTATATTCAGCTTATCGCTCATTCTCTCTTTGCCTTTCACTTTTCGGACCCAACAATCGTGTGTAACTCTCATCTGAAGTCATGACTTACCTTTCAAGCCACCGGAGCAGGCATCACACATGTGACTTAGAGAGCATCCTTAAGAACTTGGCATCAGCACACAAGACACGTTTCATCTCTGAGTCATCCTGAAGTCCCCATGTGGTGTCATCCTGGCCACCAACAGTCCTAGCTGGGTCTCTCTTTACATCTCCTAGATCCTAGAATGTTCTCCTGCTCCTAGAAAGTTTTCTGTCCACTCACCGAGGAAATGCACGGTCGGTAGCAATGGGATCTTGGAGCAGCTCAGAAAAGGCGAAGCCTCCTGGCCAGCGGAGGATGGACATATTAGAGCGATTACAGTGATCCATTGTCTGGGTCCAGCAGCATCGTCTGTTCGGGAAGACTCTCAGGGAGCATTAGGAAATCACTACGGCCCAAGCGAGTCAGTGCGGAGCTCAGCAGGAAACGCACAGCGGTGTTCACCAAGCCGCAAGGAATCGGATCCAGGGCCGTCTGCGTTGCGGGGACGTCATGTACGGACAGGGAGATGGGACCGGTCCTGGTGCCATCAACCTTAGGGGCTTCAGGCATGCTGTCGGTCACGAAGGAAACTGTCTACAGCACGGTGCTTGTACTTTAAAATAGTCTCTCCTGTCTTAATTAATTCGGTCAATAAGGAGCCAACTGAGAGGCGCCTCATGATTTGTTTCAAAACCAAATGATTTTACATGCAAAACCTGAAATGATGGCCACTGATTTTGATGATGTTATCATTAATACAATTATTTTTAATTAAGAATTTTTATTATATCTCATCAACCGAGGTGCTAGGTGTGCTGTGAGATAGACCTGCTCCCCGATGTAAAAGGCCTTCATTACGACCAATCCAAGCAAAAACGATCCATTTTTACGCTGCTGTGGGAAATGCATGGCCATTCCCCTGAAGAGAAAGGGCTTTGGTGCTGGTGGAACTTTTTCCTAAAACTCACCAGTGTCCCAGTTTCCAGCCTGAGGAACTGGGGGATTGGACCGGAAGCCTAGAGTCTGGGTGCCGTGTTCTGAGGGATGACTGAGACGTTGAATCCCTTTGAATGCGCTGAGCATGGGCTGAGAGGCACAGAGTAGCCTTGGGAATGTCCGCACTCCTGTCGGTTGTTGTCACAGAAGCCCCATGTCACCCAGCGCCCTGTCCCTTTAGGGTGACTCATCACTGGGGGAGGTAGGCACCCTCGCCGTCACACGGGGAAGGCTGTTGCAGCAGGTCATCTGGAGCTGAAACTGCCCTCACCAACCAACATAAAACTCACTTTAATTAAACGTCAATATATTTCTTTACATCCACAGCCTCTTGGAGGAGCTAACGCAAAACAAACCAAAGGGAGAAAAAAAAAAATCTCAATTGTTTGGGGGATTTTAAGAGAATTCTTTAATATCAGATTAAGCCCATTTTGATTGTAAATCTATTTTCAGCTCAACATTACCAAAGAATATTACAAGAAAACTCTGTTTTATGAAGTTATTATGATTTAAACCGTTCTCTCTCTGCTCTTTCTCTCTGACTCTCTCTCGCACACATTCATTCTCCAGAGGATCTAAAAATAAGCCTGAAGCTATACATGTCACTGCTCCAGGTTTATCCCACAGACTAAGGAGTTTTTCACAAAATACCTTTATTATTTTCTAGGGCTCTGCTGCGGTATATGGAAGCGGAGACTGAGACATGAACCGTAGGGGAGACGGGGCTGCTCCTGGACAGAATCGCCATCCTCATTCCCATCGCCGTCACACCGGGGCTTTCTACAAATTTTGAAGGTCTGTGATGACCTAATTTCAACAGTCCTTTCTGCCCCAGCGGGATTTCCACATGCAGGGTCTCCGGCGTGTGCACGTCTTAGCTGCGTGCGTAACACACACTGCCACCGTTTTTTGGGTGGTGAGAGCCGCATGAGGGCCCTTGCAAGGTGTTTTGTCTGGGCTGAGGCCGGGGTCTGCATGCATTTTGGAAAAGTGACTTAAGAAGAGTGCAGGGTGCACTCTGGGGGTTTGTGAACACTCTGCATTCCACACAGGACTGCTCGGCTTCCAGCTTCGGAAACACGGATTTCCAGGTCTGTTCTGGGGACCATTTGGGAACGTGGAGAGGAGTGGACGCCAGTTGGCAGCTGTGATTCGTTCCCCAGCCCTGTCTCTGGCGTCTGCGAGTTGCCAGCAGAAAATGCGCAAGGCAGGACGTGGAAAATGTCTTTTCAGGGACGGCCTGGACCCAGAAGATTCCAAGAAGCAGAGCCCTCTGACTGCTGCCAGTGACGGGGGGACTCCCCAGAGAAACTATGCAGTGTGCCAGCTTTTGTCACTCCACACCCCATGGCCAGTGGTAACAAAGGGAAGCGAAAGATATTTTTACAGTTGTTATCACGGATGGGGTCCTACGTCAACTCAGTATGTAGAAAATTAATTTATGAATAAAAGTAAACTTTAAAATAAAACAATTTCCTTCTGAAAGCTTAGCTCTGTTTGTTTTTTTTTTTTTAAGTAAACTTTATACCCAAAGTGGGGATCAAACTCATGACCCTGAGATCAAGAAGCACAAGCTCTACGAACGGAGCCCGCCAGATATCCCTCAGCTCTGGTCTGGTGACATTTTGAGGTGTCCCCTGAAACAGGCAACCCTAAGAAGTATCATTCAGATGTTCCCGCAGCTTAATAGCTCACTGAGTAAATCTCTGACCGAGCTCTGGCCCAGCTGACTATACTGTCATCATTACATCTTTCCTAATTATCCCAAGAATAACACTCGCCAAGCCCTGTTACGTGCCAAGCACGGTGCAAGTTGCTGGATGGCCCGTGGCCCATGTAAGCAGTGGTAGATGTTATGGCTCTGCCTTATCATTGGTAAGAGCTTCTGACAAGAATAAATATTACCGTGTTAAATATGTACATTAATTTTGAAATATGCCATTGGTTTATCAAAGTCATCGTAGAGTAGAGGTAATGTAGTTTTATGGTCTCCATTTTACAGATGAGACAAACTGAGGCAGAGAGACAACGGCACTTGCTCAGGGGCACATAGCTCGTCAGGGGCAGAAAAAGGCATGAGGGCCAGTTCTCCTTCACGCCATAGTTTGGCTTTGACGTTTTTCTCCTTATGAGTAAGTTTGAGAAAAGCAGGGCAGATTCTCGTTCCCTGAAGGTCCCTGAGGGCGTGGCGGGGGTCTCGGAGGAGATGGTGTTGGAGGAGACACCTGACTCGGGACCAGACGAGCGTGGACTTTCACTTTGATTTCCTCTGTCTGCTACCTTTTACTCTCTCCTCCTGGGTTTCCCCATTTTATTCTCTTTTCCACTTCTCCTTGAGCCTTGATACGGTGACCACAACCTTGTGGGTCACGAATCAGCTGTACGAGAAGCTACGAAGGTCACCTCGTCTCCTGCAGCCGCACTTGGCCCGCAGTTGAGTCCTTGGCCTTCCTGTGCACTGCAGTGACAGTGGGGGCCCGTGTCAGGGACACCGTGTGGCCCGGTGCAAATTGAATGGGAAGACTTCGTCAGATGATTCATGGCACATTAGAAAAGCCACTTCATCCGTGTTATTTTATATCCATATAAATAGTCATAAGTGATTGAACCTTGGGACTTAGCTAGTGTGGGAAAGTGATTGCTTTATGGAAAAGGAATCTTCTTTCCAAGCTCTCTCAATTTCCTAATGATCCAGCTTCCAGGATCCCTTTTAAGACCATTTTGTTGGAAGGTAAAATGCTCACGAAGACAAGTGCTATCCATCAAAGACTTGCGGGTCACAAACCTGGTGCCCGGTTCTGGCTGAGCACTGAGCTGGCAGGACCCGCTGGAGGCTCGGCCACGGGCTCCCGCCGGGGGTGCTGGTGAGCACTCGGCGCTCCGTCGTGGCCATCCACCCTCCCAGATGTCACACGTCGGAGGCCCTGCTTCTTTTCTGGATGGCAAGCTGTCTTGCCCTTCACTTCGTGGTCTTTGCAGCGGGTCAAGGTTGGGTCTAGCATCCTGAATCCGAAGGAGCTAAGGATCGCTCCTGGAAAGAAAGTGGAGCGAGGAAGCACATGCGGAGCCCAGGTTTTCAAAGGCAAGGCGCTCCATGAAGCCAAGTCCCGGGGACTGCATGACCCCCCTCTAGGCCAGGTCTGTCCTCCCTTGTCCACGATCAGCAGCCATCCTGAGTGAGCCTGATAGCGAAAGGTTCTGGCCAGGCTTCACATGGCTTCTGGCTATGGGATGAACAAATGATGTTAAAATATATGATTTTTCTCCCCAAGAGAAACTGCATTGCGCCTATGAAACAAAACCCCCTTCCCCTTACACGCCCTCCCCCACCTCCGCTCCTACTTCCTCTAGGCCACCAGGACCCACCCTCCATCCTACAGAGTAGAGGTGACACGTTTACAGGTGGGGTTTTCCTGGGCTACTTGCAACTGCCCATCAAGGGCCTGCTTACACCCCAGGAGCCGTTCCCTCATCTCCCCCGTCCACAGAACACAGAGGATGCTGGGCCGGACGCGGGGGCGGGGGGACACAGGGCCACCCTCACCAGCACATCTACTCTAAGTTCTTCTGATATTTTGCTTCACCTACTGAGGAAGAGAAGACGAGAATGAGAATTTAGGGAAGATTCGTAATAAACTGGAAAGGTCTCTTTGAAGGACGCCCGCAGCTTGCGGAAGTCACAAAGCTTTCCTACCAGCGTTTCTGGTCGAGGTGCTGGCCGGCAGCGCGTGAGGGACTCGGTGCCGCCTCTACCCCCTCCCAGTGATAGCAGGGGACACCGTTCCTGGTGTCTCATTTTACTGAGGGAATTGAACCTTTAAATTATATTGCATGGTTGTGTTGTGGGAAAATTCCAGATTTCCAGAGCTCTAGTTAATGTTATGGTGCGTTTTTACACAGGAGAAATGTTCAAAATAAAATGCAGGTCATGTCAGGCATGGAGACTATGCCAACAAAATAAAAAAGCCATCTTTAAGTCCACGTACAAGAAAAATCAGTCCTGCTCCTGGTTTGCGGCAGAAACGATCATTCCAGCAGCCACAAGTGGTGGAGTTATATTGTCCAGAAACTGGAGGAATGAGAAGTCAGGGAGGCCGGCCCTGCCCCTCCCAGGAGAAGTGGGTGCGTGGTGATCCCCAGCCCAATCTGGTGCTCCAGGAACGTCTCGATCATAAAGCTTATAAGGTGAGGCTTTGACTGTACAAGCGGGTAAATCTACAGTCGGAGGTAGATGGACATACAGACGTGCATGGCGTGGTTTGGCTGCAGACAGACTGAGGTCCAGATACAGACACAGTACAGGTAGAAACATTAGGTACATAGACGTACAGATACATAAACGGAGATACAATACAGGCAGGAAGGGAAGTGCACAGCGAGCTGTAATCCGGAGATAAACGGATATTCATCCCACATATATGTGTTCCTTGCATGCGAACTCTGGGGGCTTCAGAAATGAAAAACAGACTCTCTGCTTCCAAAAAAGGCCCCCATCTAGTTATCAAGACAGCTTTGATGCCAGGTCATGATCATTATGGTAGAAGTGACCGGGTCATGCCACAAGAACCCCGTGGAGAGGCCCCTAACTCATCCTGGGGCAGAAGCACAGAGTCTGGGAGGCTGGGAGGCTGGGAGCCGGGCCCCTGTGGGGCCGCTCTCAGGAGCAAGCAAGGGTAGGCAGGAGCAGGGCCCGGCAGTTGGGGCAGCACACAGCGGCTCTGGGGGCGTCTGCGTGCCATCCCTGGCCTCTGCGGGTGTGCGTGGAGCGCACATACAGCATACGTGTGCTACGTGTCATGTTAGTCGTTAGGGAGCTGTCAGGATTCTCAGAGACTCACTTGCAGATGTGGTCTGACCCGCAGGCCTTCAGCAGCCCCTCAAAGCCAATGTCGCCTGCGAGGTCTGGGAGACAGGGAGGCAGAAAAGGCCTCCGTTGTGAGGTGCCCGTGGTCTCCCCCAGGGCTGAGGACCCCTGTGCCACGTTGGGGGAAGAGACACATATGAGACAATATGGCAAGGATGCTGGGAGGGCACCTGGAGAAATCCGGGGCGGTGCCTGGTGGACACACGTGTCCTCCCTCTCAAGGGAACGGGGACTTTCTAGTGCCTGGTGGGAGGGAGGTTGACAGTGCAAGCTCCGAAGGTTCCGGAAACCTGAGAAAACCTGTAAAGTCAGGTGTGAAGGATGGAGAGGCAAATCCTGCAGACACATTAAGATCAGCCTGAAAAGAGCTGCAGGAGAGCGGCCACCGGGTTCCTATCGAGAAGGCTCATGGAGGCACTTCCGTTAGAAGCCACGGCAGTGTGATCGTCACCTGGGAGACACTGGGGTGGGGGTGGGGAACACGGGACTGCAAGAGGGGACAGGCCACCCCAAGCTTCGCTCCCAGGAAGGGACCTCCAGGCACCCCCTAAGTCACCTCTGTCCCTTCCTGCAACCCTATGGGAGGCACGGGGACCCTGCACCCTCCTTGCCTGGACCCCTCATTTCCCCCTGGGCCTGGTGGCCATGGAAGCAGGGAGCCCATGCCTGCTTTGTCCAGCAAGGAAGCCCATTCCAGAACGTCATCGCCACTGAGGATTTTGAAAGCCCCGTCACAGAATCTTCTTGGCAAGACTTTGAGCCCATCACTTATCCGAATCTCTGGGATCTAAGACAGCAGCCCGACTCTCACCCTCAGCAGAGCCAGCACGTCCCAGAGGCCTGCAAATGAGGCGCTCGATGCCGCTGTGCTTGCTGACAGACCCGTTCCGGGGGCCTGCTCCCTCCTGACAGGTAGTGCCGAGGGCAGGCCGTGCTCGGACCGCGCGCGCCGCAGACCACGGCCGTGATCTTCCCGGGCAGACCCGCAGCCACGCCTGAAAACCTAATGGAACCCGGAGCGCAAGCCCAAAAAGAAAAACTCCCCAGCTTCCACGTGATCTCTTCCTCCTCTTAGCTGATCAGGATCAGCTGCCCTGTTTCTTAAGCAGCCGGTGACGTAGTGCTCGCTCAGGCTTTGGTTCAGATCCCCTTCTTGTGGCCCGGGCATCACCTGGAGTACAAATCCAGCACACACACACGCGTGGTCATTAGCCGCTCCTAACTCACACCGTTGCCGAGTAGAAAAGCACGATTTCTGCCATCGCTTCTATAACCAGTTATACGCGGAGGAGACTTAGCAGGTAACAAACCTGAGTTTCAGAAAGGAAACCTCAGACTCCTATCTGCTGGCTGCGGCTTCAAACCCTCATCAACCAGGCCTCCCACCTAGGGGTGTAACGAGCTCGCCGCGGTAATTACAGCAGCGGACGTGGATTCCTAATCCTCCGGCGACTGCAAAGAAGGAAAATTAAAGAGAGAGAGATGGGAGGGATGAGAAGGGACAGTTCCTTTCTAAATAACACTTAATAAGAAACAAAACATCCAGGTAGCAGCCGGATGAACAGCGGGGCCGGGCCACCTGCCACGGCTCCCCGCACAGCCCCGTCCTTCAGGCCTGTCCTCCACAGCCAAGCCCGCCGCCTCCCGTCTTTTCCACACTTCGTGACGGACCGGCTTTTATCTCTCGCTAACTCCTGACACGCTGGTGGCAAACTTTTCCAAGCCAAACCTTGGGTTGTTCCGGTCACGCTCGTGCAAGGTGGCAGCTGGGGCACATTTTGCATCAGAAATCTATGGTGGGGGCTGTGACAAAGCACATCCCACGGGATGGCTTGCTGGGGTCCCAGCGCTGCAGACCCCCACTCAAGGTGTGCTTCCTCTCTCCTGGGAGTTTGTCTTAGGGGAAGGCCACTACATCCCCCTCCACCGGCCACTGCAAGAAGGTTCTAGACCAATATCCGGAATAACCATTCATGGAGAAGATGGCAGGGCTCAAGGTGCTTCCCATTCTTTGTGCCAGCGTCCGTCAGAAGGTCCTGAAAACAGATTGGTGTGTGGAGAATGAATTCCCACTTGACAAGAATGGAGGTCTGGGCATCAAGAAGGCCGCTCAGGGCTCCTGCCTCTGCCAGGAAACAGAGCAAAGTGTGGCAGACGTAAACAGGGCTGTCCTCAGATACCACGGCTCCGGGGCTGTGGTCCAGATAGATGGCCTTCCAGAAATAGCACTCGGCCACCATAGTTCCTGTTATATATTTTGTTTTTAAGAGAAATTGCATATATTTAAGATGTACCACATGACGTTTTGACAAACATACAATAGCGAAAAGATTACTACAGTCAACCTAATTCCCACCACCTCCTCACAGAGTTCCCTTTCTTGCATGTGTGGTGAGGGCCCCCAAAGTCTACTCTCTCGGCAAACGTCCAGATGTAGCCCCGCATGAGTAACGATAGTCATCACGCTGCACATGAGATCCCCAGACCTATTCATCCTGGAAGACAGGAGCTTCCTGCCCTCTGGCCAATGTCTCCCCGTTGCCCCATCTTCCTGACCCCGGCAACCATCGTTCTCCTCTTTGCTTCTGTGGAGTTCGACTTCGTCCTTCCACACGTAAGTGAGATCACGCAATTCTTTTCTTTCTGTGTCCGGCTTGTTCCCTCAGCATGACGTCCTCCAGGTCCATCCATGTTGTTGAAAATGGCAGGGTTTCCTTCTTTTTGAAGACTGAATGGTATTCCCCTGTGTCCATGCACCGCGATCTCTCGATCCATCTTCCACCAACACACTGAGGTCGTGAGCGATGCTGCAGTGAACGTGGGAGCACAGATACCTCCTCAGGGTCGTAATTTCCTTTCCTTTGGGTTCCCTTCCTGTGAAATTTGGAGGTGTGTCCCGAAGAACACATACTGAAGTCCTACACCCCAGCACCTCAGAGCGCCATTTCACTTGGAAATCGGTTCTTAATAGACGTGAGTAGGTTAAAATGAGGTCATGAGGGTGGACCCTCATCCTCTGTGATTGCTGCCCTTATTAAAAGGGGGGATGTGGACATGGAGAAGACAGTGCGGAGACACAGGGAGGGCACCACGGGAAGACAGAGGATCAGAGTAATGCATCCAAGACCCAAGAGACACCTGAGGCCACCAATGGATGGGGGAGAGGCCTGGAACCACCCTTCGCAGGACCTTCCGAGGGAGTGTGGCCCTGTGACACCTTGGGTCTCCGGCTTCCAGAGATGCGGGACAGAGTGTTTCTGCTGTTCTGGGCCACCCAGGCTGTGGTCGTTTGCTAGGCAGTCACAGGAGACAATACACATCCTGTCCCCACCACTCTTACACACCCAGAGCCCTTCCTCAGGCTCAGAGACGGTGCTGCCCTGGTTCCTGCCCCCCTCTGCCTGGGCAGGGCTCACAACCTCCCGGGGAGCATCCCCGGCTACCAGCTCTCCAGCGTCTCCCACGTGCAGATGTGCCAGGAGGAGCTTCCGCGGGGCATGGCTCCGCCTTCTGCACTCTGTCGTAAACAGGAGGAAACAACACTTTACCTCCCACGTCCTTGAACTCAGCTGGGGCCGCCGCCGGTAATCAGGCAATGAAGCCCAGTCTTTTCCGATTTGGAGCTCGGCTGATATTCCATGACCTGTGGGAAATGAGTTGATGGTTTCAATCAAATGATAACCATGTTGGGTCAGTCCCCATCACGGGGCTGCAGGAGGCCAGCCAGGCTCCCGTGTTTGTCTAAGCCCATCACGGGGTGTCAGTTCCAATGAGCGGCCTTGCCACTGCTTAGAGGACCATTACCTGGGAATGCAAACCAAGAAGGGCGGACCTCACAGCCTGTGCTCCCACGGCGGACACAGCCAGCCTGATTCTGCTATTTCCCACTAAACAGGCCTTGGGGGGGCCTCCCGGTTGATGAGGTGGCTGACAGGCAGGTGGGCCAGGGCCGTGTTCAGTGTTCGCCCTTCGCTAGGCTGTGGGGCTAGAACACGTCAGGTGGCGAGGACCTGACAGGCATCTCTTCCTGCCTGTGTGTCGGGGCTCCTCTTTGGCTAAAAGCAAATGCATTTTCTCAAGCGGCACAGTGTCCAGGTTCTGGGCGAGGAAGAGAGACGAACTCCTCCAGGAAATGCTCCTATATCCCCTAGCTCTCCCTCTCTGACATCAGGAAACTGGGTGCCCAGCTCACAAAGGAGCTGAGTGAACAACGCACACGCATGCACACAAACGCACACAGAGGCCAACTGATTGTGTACATACTCTTAATCCAATTAAAATTGTCTGAACACTTGGGTCCTGGGTGGTGCAGTTGGTAGAAGGTCCGACTCTTGGTTTCGGCTCAGGTCATGATCTCAGGATCGTGGGATCGAGCCCTGCATCGGGCTCTGCACTCAGCAGGAAGTCTGCTTGAGATTCTCTCTTCCTGCCCCTGCCCCCTGCTCCCCCTGCTCGTGCTCTCCCTCTCTCTCAAATAAATAAATAAATCTTAAAAAAATATTGTCTGAACACCTGAAATGCCTAATAATTGCTGATTCGTTCAGATTTTGTGGATTAAATACATTTAGTTGTGCGCTTTCTTAACCATCTGGATAGTTCGACTAAGTATAGACTTCACGTGGGTCTGTCCACATGGAAGTGTTTCAGGGAAGAGCCCACTATTTAATATTATAAACTCACTCCCAACTCGTGCCAACCTCAGAACCCGCTTCCTGGACTGGGTGGTCCTAACACTGTCTGAGAGCGTAACTGTCCTGATTTTGTCTTCCTGCCAAGTCACTCCACACCGGAAGGGGTAAGATGGCAAAGCACTGAGTCCCTGGGACTCCTTCTACGACATGTTCTGCAACTCATCTCATTTGGGAAACATCACCCTAATAACAGGGAATGAGGACCATCCCCCCCCCTTCTCTTATAAAGAACAGACACCAGGGGCCTAAGTCGATCTACTGGGGTACTCCAGTAACTCTCCGAAGAGGGCCTGCTGGTCACCTGCCAGCACCCAAGGTCTCTATGAGGCCTCAGGATGCTCTTGCACCTTTACCCAGAACCTGGGCGGGGGGGGAGGCGAAAGGGGTAGATATCCTGGTGAATAGATTCAAACCAGGTTTGCAGAGGCTGTGAAACCAATCTCTGGCCAAGCCGTGGAGAAAGCCTGTGTCTCATGCCCAATACCTACTCCACCCCCATCCCGATTATTGCCCTGTCACCCCTTTCCCCTTCTCCAACTCTGGCAGAACAAGGATGGGTTTGCTCCCAACTAACCACATAGTCTGCCATTCTTAGGATATGCATTCAAGATGGCGGGCTGGGTTCTGGCCTCAGGAGGCACAGCAAAGCCTAGTGTAACCCTGGGGGCACATCCCAGAGCAACAGCGGGACTAGCTGTGACTGCAGCACCCTGACAGCAGGCCTTGGAGCCTCGCTGTCTGTCCGTGCTGGATCCGAGCACTCAGAACTGCCCAGCATACGGTCGGCATTCAGCAAATATTTGTTGACGGACGTGATGAGCAAGAGCCCACGGGGTGGTCTCCCTGGGCCAAGAAAGTCCAAGAGAAATGCCAACATAGCCACGCAGAGAGTGGAGTGTGTGCCCCAGGGACACCAGCCCAGGCCAGCTGTGACACTGAGGGACACACGAGTCCGATGCTCACTGGGGCCGTCGAGCTGCTGGCCGCTGCACAAATTCTGGGGAATGGCCTGCTGAGCCCTGAGGAATATAGGAGTTCATTGGGCACGAAGATGGAGAAATGTTCCCTGGCAAAGGCAGCTGCTTGTGCTAACGTGCAAACTCAGGAGATAAAGTCAGTGGGGAGCACCTGAGGGTGGGAGAAGGGTGGTGTGCAGGGGGAGGGGGAGAGGAGACAACAAGCGGTGAGCGGTGGGGGACACGGCAGGGTCAGGGAGGAGGGGCCGATGCACACTCCCAGCTAAGCCAGCAAGGGCTCCTTCCCAGGACAGTGCCCACCCGTCAGGCGTGCGAGCCGGATGGCTTCTCTGGCTGCCCTGTGGAGAAGTCAGTAGGAAGACCTTGGAACAAAGCTTCGGGGAGAGCCAAGGAGCGGAGTGGAGGGAACAATGGATTTCCCCAGTGCCCAGGGGTGGCAGAGCTTGTCTGGAACAGCCCGGGACCCTCGGCCATACACATGGAGCCACTGCTTCGGTGCTCTTAGTGCAGTCATGACCCTGAGCAGCTGTCCAGTGTCCTTGTCATCCAAACCGTCGGAGAGGGTGCTGGAGTCATCCGGTCATTTCCACCAGGCTATCCTCCTGCAGGCCTAAAATCTCACCTCAGACTTGGCCAACCATGCATGCTCGGGAAAGGCGCCGAAATCCTCACAGTATTTCTTTTTGACATTTAAGGAAGGGGATTTAGCACCAGCCTGTATGGGACTCTAGCTGAATTATACCGTCAGGCAGTTAAACCTACGGTCACCTCCAGACGCTCATCAGGAAGGCTCCAGGGGCCTCCCGCGGCCCGAGGCGAAGCAGAGGGAGGAGGAGGAGCTCCGAAGAGGGAGACACGTGGACGGGGATGCACGCGTGGCCGGCACGTTGGGGGATGGGCGCTTTAGCGTCTCGGTCGGCGCAGCATCTTAAAGCAGAAGTGCGTACGTTTCGAAGGAGCGAAAGTTACCCCAACGGGATATGGACACTTAGACTCAATAATAATATTTTCAAAGGTACAAAAGGGCTTTTTTTCTTTCTGAGCAGGCTTTTCTGAAATGTATTCCACAGCCCTTTTCTGTTAGCCCCTTTGGCACACAGAGGTATGAGAAACCCGATTCCTGCACTGCTCTGTTTGAGAAGGGAGAACAAGCTGCATTTTCCCAGGCGGATAGGAACGTAAATTCAGCTGTAACGGTGTGTCATGAATCAGATTCCAGGTCTGGAGAAATGATACCAGACTGGGATCCCCATATTAAATGCATCAACTTACGACTGATTCATTTATTTATTGGAAAAAAACCCACAAAAATGGTGGAAGAGAGCCAGTTATTCTTCATCCATCTCCTGCTTGGATTTTATGATTGAAAAAGGGAAAAATTTAACAGCACCGGTATATGCAGGGTATACAGTGCGTGCACACTTCCTGTAATGCAAATGGGCATCTGATGGCGGAGACGCGAGGGGCTGCCAGAAGGCACTTCCACATTTGGCGAGTGGAGGTGCGTAAGTCTGAGCGGGTGGTAAAGCTCAAGCTTCTTAAAGCTTGCCCGGCTCTCAGGATAAGGCTGTGAAATAGAGCTCTGCTTCTACCGCGTCAGATCGGGTAATGAATGGGTACTTGTCTCAAAGGCATCATGGGAAACCTCAGCTGACCCTCTGGCGTGAGAGTTTATCCGAGCGACACTCACGAGAGTCAAACAGCATCCTGGTACTTCTCCCACCAGTAATGGGACATTTGCGTAATATACAGACAAGCTCCTTCTGGAGTCCAAGGCCAATAAGCCCAAGGACCTTCTTGCTCCATTAAAAAGACAATTTTATCTGAAATAATGGGAACCGCCAGACTTGGCTATGGAAATGGACTATTTTACGTATTTCATTTTGCTCAGAAATATGTTTTAAATGAAATACTACCTGACAGATAAATTACTTGGCTTTGTGCATACAACAGATTGATTTAGTGTTCCCAGCAGCCCACATGGCTGGCGACAACTTTGTAGGTGCTTAAACATCTTAGCACGTGAAGACAATTTTTGCACTAATGCCAAACATTTGCCAAATGACCCCGGCGTGTCATCTTTCTCTTTTAACCTGAGAGACAAGCAGGCTGAGGTAGCCCACACCTCCCTTAAAACAAAAGGACGGTGCTATGTCCCGTCACCATGGCTTCCCAGTGACCCAAGTGGAAATATTTGCCCTGAGATCCAGAGCAATTGAAAGACCCCTCTTCGCGCCTTCCAACAGACATGCTGGCAATTTGTGTTTTATAATTGTGACCTTTGTCATCTCTACTTTTAAATAATAATGTGAAGAGGACAGCTGGAAATTTAGCTAGCTGCTCTCTTAATTCCCAAGAAGAACAAAAAAGCGCCAACCCTAGAGGAACCTCTCCAGGAATGTATAGAGGGAAATTAACAGTCTATGCTGAAAACATATGTTCTACAGAAGCAGTGTCTTAATAATAATAATGAGGGCTCAGTGTCCAGATCATGGGACCATCCTACAGGTGAACCTATTTCATAATGAGAAACTCGTGGTACTAAATGACTTGGATGTGGGCCAAAACAGATCTGCGTAATGCCCAGTGTTGCCTGGAGGAAACCATCCAAGAAACAAAACAAAGAATGGCTTTCTACCGTCGAACCAAACCTGCGGAGGAGGACAGCGAAGTGATCAAGGGCCCTGCATAGCTGTGCCCGTGAGGCTCTGCAGCGGGGGCTCCCGTTTGCAGGGTGAAATCCGCCAGGCACAACCCAAGGCACGTCTGTAAGATCGCTGAGTGTCTGGGCGGAGGGCAATGGAACCTGTGTCCAGAACCTGACGTCAGCCTCGAAGCTCAACATTTGACAAATAAAATAAAAATGAAATCTTTGTGCACAAGCCTCTCTCAATCACTGTTCATGCATGCACCAGTGTGGGTTTTGGGTTTATACCTTACAAGGAAACCGGATGATACGAGCTAGGGTTATAATGAAACCCTCAGAGGACATGCTCACGATAAATTATTCTGATGAACTTGTATCTACTTGAGGGCACGTTCTTACAGTTTAGGGCAGATCAATACAACTAAACCTCTCATTCTCGTACTAAGAACCAATCATCGGATTCACAGACTTCCGGAGATACTTTGGAGAAGAAAAGCAAACAAAGGGCATTTCAAACACTTTGAATGTTTTACCATCAATTGCCATGGGAAAAAATATTTGTGACAATAAATTACTTGTGTTTTTAATAGTGAGTTAAGACTGGAAGGTCTTCATAACAGATGGCGCGATTAGTTAAATTGATTTGAAATTTGTAAGTAGGTAGGTGTTCAGCTATTCCTGCATAAGTCCAGCCGAAGGAGGAGAGAAGCTGCATCTATATCTATAGTTTATATACAAATATAAAATAAATATCTTAGTACTATATGGTCCTATGTAAATAATAGATATAAATGCAGAAAGAATATAAAATAATATTATACTATATAAAATATTTATATTTAAACTTATAAATATATATACATGTATTTATTTACATATATAAATCTCCAAAAGGCTGTACTCAAAAGCACCCATTCTATCAGCTTCAGATATCAGGAAGTTCTGCTAGATACTGATCGTAACGGATTGCATTCACACAGCTGTTTCTCAGGACAGTAGACTCCAGAGCCTTTCTTAGAGTTCAGGAAGGAGACCCAGGAACCCTCAGTTCGCAGCATGTCAAAGGGCCACAGCAGGTGGCCAGGAAGAAACATTTGGAATTAGTGCACCTGGAGGTGATACGGGAGCTGCCCCAAGCAAAATCCTGCCTGGTAGGTGAGGCTTGTCGATGCCGGGCCGGCAGCAGCACAGGACAGAGAGGGCAAAGTCATCACCGTAGCTGATCTGAAAGCTTGAGCGCTCACAAACCCAGGTTCCTTAGACCACCTCCCCGAAAACAAGGACACGGTGTAGGAAGAATGATTTCGTCCTGGAGCTGCCCACAATTCCAGGTCCCTCACCGCCATCAGTCTGTGCCCCTGGATCTGCAGTGTGAATTTTTACCAACTGATTCTAGAGCCAAGGTCCAAGAAGGTGGTTCTAATAACATCCCAAGGAAGTCTGGGGAAAAAAAGCCAAGGGGACTCTATCTTCCTGCTTTGGGGAAATACCAAAATCGGCTCCTTATTTGGGGATGAGTAAAACACCATGTGAGCCTAATGAAATTTCCCTCAAAATACAAGTAGAATAGCATGGCTCTCATGATGCTGGAGAGAAGGGTACTTTTGAGGAAGGGTTTTGAGAAGAAATATAATCCAAGAACAAAACACAAAATTTAAGTAAGAATCAAGCAGGAAAATTAAAGAACTGACTTAGAAGATAAGAGAAGTAAAACAAACGTCTATTGTGATAAACACTGATAGATGGTGTCCGAGTGGCCCGTTAGAGAGATCAGTGTTGCTGTGTGCAGCTGAGACAACTGCCTACTTGGAAAATTCCAGGACGAAAAGCCAGGAACATGCTCAAGGGTCTATAAAGTGGTTGGTAGCTAGATACATATGCAAACATATAGTTTCTTTATATAAGACTGAAAATATAATGAAAACAAAGCCGATTAGATCGGTTGCAGTGTCCGTACTAACAGCAAATATAACAAACCAGCCTCAAAGGAAGTCACAGAAGAAAGTTTAGAAACACACACGGGTATAAAGTATGATGAACTTGTCATTTTTAAATCAGTGGCTACAGGATGATAATTTTAAAATGCTGGTATAATTCCTTTATTATTTAAGGAAAAAAATAGTCTTACCTCATGACATAGACACTACCTGTTAGGTGACAAGATAAAATTGTACAAGAACTCGAATACAATGTCGATTACTATTTATCTAATCTTAAAGCAGGGAAGTCTTTCTCAGCGGGACACAAAGAAAGGAACCATAAAAAAAAAGACAGGTCTGAAACTACATTTTACGGTATAAAGAAACATCGTAAACAACCTAAAAAAGTCCACTACATTCTGGGAACTCTGTATCTATCACATTAAAAAAAGTTAGTATGTTTACTATGTAAAGATTTCTTGCAAACCAAGACAAAAAAAGATGAACAGCCCAATGGACAAATGAACAATTCACAAAATAAGAAATACAGGGGTCAGTACAACGTTACACTCGTGCAACCGCACTGTTAAGGGAAGGCTGTGGGGTTAAAATAAGAATCTCAGGCGTTGGGGCGCCTGGGTGGCACAGCGGTTGAGCGTCTGCCTTCGGCTCAGGGTGTGATCCCGGCGTTATGGGATCGAGCCCCACATCAGGCTCCTCCGCTAGGAGCCTGCTTCTTTCTCTCCCACTCCCCCTGCTTGTGTTCCCTCTCTCGCTGGCTGTCTATCTCTGTCGAATAAATAAATAAAATCTTAAAAAAAAAAAAAAGAATCTCAAGCGTTTTGCTTAATCGGTGGTCACTATTTTTAACAAGGAGAATTTCTTTGAAGATTTGGGGAAGGAGGCATTCCCACAGGTTGTCGGCCAAAGTCTTATTGGTCTTATTGTCACACCAATTTGGGGGGCAGGTTGCTAATACAAAGTAAAAGGGATGTGTAAGATGTGTACGATTACACAATTCCCAGAATTGTGTAGGATGTTCAGCAAAGTTTTATTTTTATTTATTTATTTTTAAAGATTTTATTTATTTATTTATTTGACAGAGAGAGAGACAGCCAGCGAGAGAGGGAACACAAGCAGGGGGAGTGGGAGAGGAAGAAGCAGGCTCATAGCGGAGGAGCCTGATGTGGGGCTTGATCCCACAACGCCGGGATCATGCCCTGAGCCGAAGGCAGACGCTTAACCGCTGTGCCACCCAGGTACCCTGAAGAAAGGTTTTATTTTTAACAGTGATCCTGGGAAACAACACGAATGTCCCACAATAGTGAACTAGTTAAACCGGTAATGGTATATCCAAAGGACAGAATATACTCCTGAGTATTGAAAATCATCTCCCCCAGGAATATTTAGTAACATGGGAAACCAATCTATTCGAAGAGGTACACACAGTCTTAGCCCAGGTTGATTCCCACGTGCAAAAGGAAGCATTCCTACTGTTCATCTTGGCTTTTTTCAGAGTCTTTGGATTTTTCCCAATTTTGGACAAAGAACATGTTTTGCTCTTATACCCAGAAGGCTTAAGTAAGTTAAATGCTTCTGATAAATCAATACAATTAATTACACCCCTTGTCACCATACTAGACTCTTTCTTCTACTGCCAGGACCACAGTTCAAAACACACAAGTGGGCTTTGGGAGTGGCAAGCCACGTGCAAACCCTGTGCCACTCCTCTGTGTGAACTTGGGTAACTTGTAGACTCTCTGCAAGCTTACACTTGATGGGGAGCCATTCATTAGAGTATAAATTAAGTTCATATATATTCACAAGCTAGAGAAAGTTTAGTATTTCATTAGTTTTTCATGCCACCATGATAAATGGCCAGAGCACCACCACTTAGACAATCCTGGATGGTCCGTGGTCAGGAGACCACACTGTGAGAAATCCTGTTCCGATGACAAATTGGCTTCATGGGTTTGCGGTCTTCCCAACTCAGGTTTTATTAGGCGTTGATCACTTGGAACTTACCAGAGAGCGCAAGGAGCTTGGAGCAAATGCCGATGAAACACGGTGACAGGTACAGACACTCCCCTCAAATGCTACCACATCCTGCAGGAAGGGAGAGAATGCGTCTGTATCTGTACGTTAAGGGTCTTTGCAGAGCTGGGTAGATACTAAATGTATCAGAGCTCCATCACCCAACCTGCAAAGGAAGCACTGTTTTCTTTTTCATAATGGATATCACCGAGCATTGTCAGTTTTATTTATAAACTTAAACATAGACTGTTAGAATAGAAAAGAAAAACCAAAAAGCCATGTAGAAGGAGATAGAAGTAAATACACCGAGCAAACAGACAAATGGCGTTCCTGGGGTGGTGTGCTGCACTTAGATCGACGGAGCGCCCAGATCCTAGTAATAAAAATTAGACATAAAATTGACATATTTCCCAGGAACTCGATACATGGGCTGGGTTGCCAAGTTCTGCTATAATTTTACATGGAGCAAAAACATCACTAGGAAAAGGCAAATGAGGCGTTCTGATCTATGAGCTCAAGCTTCCATGTCTAGGATATCCTGAATGTTCTCATTTGATTTGAGAAAAAAATTTAAACTAAATCCAAGCCAACAGGAAATTTGCACTTTTTCATATCTGAGAGCCAAATGAGCTGCTGAAATACAAAGTAAGGGTTCAAAATGCGTTCACGGGAGTTTGATCGCATGCAGACTTCGCAAGGGGGCTGAGCAGGGTGTGACGCGATCTTAGAGTCGACCATGTCAGAGGAGCAGAGAAGAAAAAATAAAGAACGGATTCCAGTTTGGCATTTTGCAATTCCACTTTGGCACGTGCACTCAGGAGGCTGGAGGGAGCTTAGAACATGAGGTTGGAAAGAAATGCTTGGAGGCCCACGAACAGCCCGCGGCCACCAGGGAACGCGCCACGCTCATCCTTCAGTGGCCTTTCCAGCAAGCAGGGCACTGACGCAGTGCCTTTGAGTCTCAACTGGTCTCAGATTTTAAAATATTAAGCCAAATACTCGATTTAATAAAGCAGAAGAATTTAATTTTGAGTCCTGACTACAGATCAGTGTCAAAAGAATTCTTGAACAAGGAGTGGAGGGGAGAGGAGGGGACGAGAGCTGTTGATGAGTTTCCAAGCCTTCTGAGGCCGGTCCAGACATCATTCCAGGGGGCGGCCCCCGGGGCGCTCTGGCTACACTTCCCAGGGTCTACCTCCCAGCAGTGGTATTGCTAATCAAGCAGTCCCGAGCCCTCCTTGGATCGGTACAGCGGCCTATCGTACTGACTGTAGCAGGGCTGGACAAGAAGATACCCCACAAAGTCATTTCCTGCCCCGACCTCGGGAGGCGGCAGGTACCGAACACAGAAAAGGGCATCAGAGGGGGCAAGAGGAAACCCGCTCCCACAGTGCCCGGGGGGAAATACTGCCCACAAAGTAAAAGCAGAAATTCTCCCAATTTCAGTGTAAAACAAAAGAAAGGTTTTTGAGGACCATACACTGGAAGAATTTTAAATGATTATTTAATAATAATTAATAGAATTTAGTTCTTCAAATCTAAATGAGAGCTTTGGGGTTAAAAACCCTGAAAGGAACCAGTCTGCCTTTCCTGCCTCCACACCCGGGGTCCTGACAACCATGCTTCAGGTGGGGGAGGGTCTCCTGTTCTGTCGCCCCACTTTAGGCCGGACTGGCAACAGGTGCCATAGTCTGAGAAGCTGGTGACAAGCTGCATGGCCATCTCTGGGCAGGCCTTTCACACATGCTGTCTTACTCAAACCTCAAGCAAGCTCAGCGGTGGAAGCAATTGTCTCCTTCCTACCAAGAGTTTAGCGAGAGTCACCCAGCCAGTAGAAGGTGGTGCCAGCATCCGAGGAGAATTAGACCTTAGAACCGTCCCCACATTCCCCTCTGCACATGCTCCCTTCCCCGGCATCCACCAGCAGAGCCACGCTGGGACCTCATCGCTTCCCCTCACCCCGCTTCTCTCTCCTCCAGCCACGCTGTCTTCTGTCTGAACTTAGAGCCAGCCTCAAGCCACAGGGCCTTTGTACTTGCTGTTCCCTCAGCTCCCCCCAGAGCTCCCTGTGGCCAACTCCCCCATTTCTTCCAGGTTTTTAGCCACAAATTATCTCTTTGGTGAGTCCATCCCTGACCACTGATATTTACCACTGACCCAACATTTCCTTTCTTCTGCCTGCTCTATATTTTCTTCTTACTGCTCTTTGCTATTTTTCTAATATACCATGTATCTTGCTCACTTACCTCTTTTTCTATATTCCGCACTGCAGTGTGAGGCCAGGAGCTTGTCTATTTGATCCCCTCTTGTGTGCCAGCATCCATAAGCACATATGGGACATGGCGTGCCCTCCATAAATATCTGCAGACAGGATCCTTGAGAGGCCAGGAAAATGTGCGAGGATATAGCAGTTGGGATCCTCCCTTTGCCCTCGTCTTTCATCCTGAACTCTCCCCAGATGAGCTGATCACAGTGCATGGCTGCTCTTGTCACTGTCACAGGACAACAGCCCTGACGTCACCTGTCCTCTAGACACCAGGGGATTTGGAAATCTACAGCAGGATATTGTAGGGAAGAGGAAGAGTGACAGCCAAGTCCATATTCATCCCTGGCCACTGGGCGGAAGTCACGTGAGACTGTGTTTGGCCCAGGCCACAGCGAGGTGCTGCTCTCAAAGTGACCTTCTCCCTACAGACTCGCGCTGGGGCCCCAGCTCTGGGATCTGCCCCTCCCCTTGGTCCCTGGTGCTCACAGGGGGTGACCATCGGCTGCTCCTGGCCTGAGGCTGCCATGCACCTGAGCTTCCCTTCCATCCTCATGTCTGTCCCCTTCTCTAGAAACGTGTCCCGTCAGCTTCTCCTCCTGTGTATGTGGCATGGGCTTTCTGTTGAAGGCAGACTCTTACAGTCGCATCCACGCATTGGTGACACAGCACCGGGTAGCAAACAGTTTGTACGACCTTTTCCGCGAGCCCAGGACCTCCCAGCACCCTGCTCTTTAGATGACCAACCAGCAGGGTGTGTGAAGTTATCAGTCAAGGTCAACAGGGCCGCACTGCAAAAGGCAGGGCTGTGTCACCCCATAGCGGCTATCAGGCAACCGAGAAGCTTCTGAACTGAGGGGGGACCCAGGAATGGCACCCAAGCTTGGATCACTGACTCTTCCTGGGAGCGGAGCCCAGGAACCTTGCTCGTGTGAGTAAGAGCTGGCTCGGAGACACGGAGCCAGCCACCACCTTGGACACGTCCAGACGCAGCGACGACAGTGCTTTCTAGTGCTCACCTTGTTCTCATAAACACCCGTCAGAGGACACTATGTTAGTAAGACAGCATTTGCACCCACAAAATCCCAAGTGTGTTTTGTCTGGAATAAAAACCTCTGTAGGCCAATATCCAGAAACAATGACAGACCAGGGAAAACATTTGCACCTTCTACCAAAACTGAAGCGGTATACCCCTGATACATAGACATCTCCTAAAAATAGAGCAAAAGAACGAGCAGGCAGTTCATAGAAAAAGAAAGGAAGATGGTCTATGAGCCTATGCGAGCAGACTCGCAATAAGAGAAGAGTGAATCAAGACCATGGCAAAGTACCACTCCTCGCCTGTTGGCTGTTGTTAGTAGAGACATTCATACTGAAATTTTGAAACGATGTTATCATATTGTAGGGTGAAGTGAAAAAGCAGGAGTGAAACCTTTCCATGGAAGAGAAAATACACATAAATTCAAAGACACTAATATTCCTTAGTGTAAACTTTGAGCTGCAATATCAGTACAAACTCATAATTTATCCAGGAAGAGCCCCAAAGGCAAGGAGAGTCCAGTGCCAACGAGCACTCCCAGCGTCTGGGCTGCGATCTGCACCTGCCACTCCCCCTCCTACCGAAGCTAGGACCCCATGGCTGATTCCCGCTCCGACGTAAGGTGGCAGGGGTGAAACTGGGTCTCCCATGCTGCAGAGTAAGAAAGTATTCAGAGAGGGGCATCTGGGAGGCACAGTCGGTTAAGCATCCGATTCTTAGCTTCAGCTCAAGTCCTGATCTCAAGGTCATGACATGGAGCCTTGGGACGGGCTCCCTGCTGAGTATGGAGCCTTCTTGAGATTATCTCTCTCCTTCCCCTCCCCGGACACCTCCCTCTCTAAAGAGAAGGAAAGAAAGAAAGAAAGAAAGAAAGAAAGAAAGAAAGAAAGAAAGAAAGAAAGAAAGAAAAAGGAAGGAAGGAAGGAAGGAAGGAAGGAAGGAAGGAAGGAAGGAAGGAAGGTAGGAAGGAAGGAAGGAAGGAAGGAAGAAAGTATTCAGAGAACAATGAAGGCTGGTCTCAAATACACAGGGACTAGCTTGAAAGGATTCCCACTAGTCACATTTGGGACAATTATTTGAGCATCAGGAAATGATAATAATATTTGTAACTGATTCCAAATATGAATAAATGATCATTTTTAAATCCAGAGGGAGGCCGTGCGTGTGTGTGTGTGTGTGTGTGTGTGTGTGTGTGACTGAGAGAGACACAGAGAGACACGGACAGAAGGAGAAATAATGACCCTAAGAGGTACCCCACTCTTTCTTCAGAAAAAAATAGAGTTTCTTGAGAAGGAACAGATAGAATTTTAAAGACCACCGTTCTGTGAATTGTCGGGTTCAATCAGCATTTTTCTTTTTCTCTCTTATTCATTAAGCTTTACCAACCCATCCATCAGGGTCCCAGAATTCTGTGGCTAGCCCCAGAAAGCTGGGTCCCCTCCACCAGGCTGGCCCAGGGCGAGGCAGGACAGTGCCACACTGCAGGCCGAGAAGGCTCCAGGCCCGCCGGTCTGGTGGGAAGTGTGCCAGGATGTAGTCACCAGACATATAATTTGATCCCTGTTTCTAGGAATTGTTCCTTGAAGGACACTGGCCTATGTACACAAAAATGCCTATAAAATGGGGATTCATCTATATTATTGGTGAGAGCACATATTAGAAACTAGCCTGTAAAACACAAGGATTATAAACCAAACACTTTAATCATAAAGGACAATGCAGCGTTTTATAAAGGTAAAATATAAGAAGAAATCAGTCCTGTTTTAAAAAAATCTCAATTTTTATTTCACTAAAGAAATAATTGATTCAAGCAAGAAGTAGCAATTGATGCTAAAACCATTAGGTGAGAAAGCAACCACATAGTATTAAAATACCGCCCCACAGAGCCCAGGAAGAAGAAGGTATCTTTTTTTTTTTAAAAAAAAGATTTTATTTATTTATTTGACAGAGATAGAGACAGCCAGCAAGAGAGGGAACACAAGCAGGGGGAGTGGGAGAAGAAGAAGCAGGCTCATAGCAGAGGAGCCTGATGTGGGGCTCGATCCCATAACGCTGGGATCACGCCCTGAGCCGAAGGCAGACGCTTAACTGCTGTGCCACCCAGGTGCCCCAGAAGGTATCTTTATTATAGAAATATATGGTCATGATTATCTTAACCAGCATCAGTAATGATAGGAAGTTATTATATGCCCATGAAATAGAGCCATTTGAAGTTCTACTATTTTTGCCAACCACTGAACTTGAATCAAGTCTTTAGACCTAACCACAGCTTACAGGAGTTGCAGGGGATAGAAGAACATCTTAAACACTACCTAAAGCAGCCATCAAACAAACCCAAAAATGAAACTTTTGATCATACGCAAGCATGGTCTTTTAAGAAAAGTCAGTGTCATTAACAAAGAAAAGAGGAAGGGCCTAGTCTAGATGAAAAGACAATAAGAAGTTACAGCAACCAGAGTCATTCGTGATCCTTGATGGGTTTCCATCTGGAGAGAAAGCCATAAGAGACATTTTGGGAAGAATTGGGGAACACATATGGGCTAAAGAGTAGGTGAAGGGAATAATCATTAATTTTTGTAGGTAGAATAATGGTGTCTTTATGTACGAGAATGTTCTTAATTTGGGGACAAAATTAAAATGGCATGCCGATTTATTTGCGGAAGTAATCATAATGTCTATACTCATTTTCAAAGTGGTCAGCTGGAACAATAGCAACCAATAGCCAGAGATAAAGCAAATGCAGAAAATATTAATAATTATTGGGTTTATGTCACACGTGTTTGAGTGATCATTGGAGTATCCTTTTAATTTTTCTGTCTATGTGGACGATGTCCAAGCTACCCTGGGAAATATCAAGGAGCACCTCGCTATTTGATGGGCACTCCTGGTATAAACCACACACACTGAGCCTCAGAATGTCAGGGTGGAGGCGGCTGCCTGCATCACACTTTGTGCCGGTGAGAATAGAGTTTTATAATGTTCAGCAACAACAATGCAGGAGTTGCTAAACTAGCCTTACTGATAGTGTTAGATATTAGATCATTGGTTATTGATTCAGTTATACATAATAGACATACCAGTGGGAGCTGCCTCTGGACTGTGGGCTTCCTGCGATAAACACAACAGACCACCCTGGCCCATGCATTCCTTATCAGCACATAGGGTGAAATTAGACATCTTATATGAGTTTGCATATAATCCTGGTATTAAAGGGTTTTAGATAAAATTGCATGCACTGTCACATTCCAGCATGAATGTCCCCAGAGCGTATCTTTGTTCTGTGTTCAAAACCATGGCGGACTCTCCCTTGCCTACCGACGAGACTAGCAACTGTTGAGCACAGCGTCACAGCCCCTCCCTGGACTGCCCTAACCCGCCTTTCCAGCCTTCTTTCCTGACTTCCTGCCTGTGCTCTGTGACCAGCTGCCCTGGACCACTTGCCATTTCTCAAATGCAACTTCTGCATTTGCATCTTTGCCCACGGACTCCACTCGGATGCCACTCTCTCTCCATCCCCTAAGAGGGCGCACCTGGGAGTTAGGGCTCCGTTGAATAGAATCAGTTTCACCATTGACTGGCAGCGTAAGGAAGTCACTCAATGCTCTGGACTTCAGTTTTCCTCTCTAAATAATTAACTAATGGATAGGACCTACTTTAGAGAGTGGTTGCAAGGATTAAGAGAGAGAATCTTATGTGACCAGAACCGTGCTTATACATTTCTATAAGGGCTTAATTAATGCTGTCTACCTAACATCTATCTATCATTTAGCTTGCTAATACCACATCACCATCATCAATCAATATTTGATAAATGTCTGTTGAATAAGTGAATAGAAGAGTTAAGAAAAATCAATACTCAGAGGCCCCAATTGCACAGTGACACCAGACCAAAACCAGAGGGTTATGATCTGAATCCATGATCCCTCAAAGATTGGGCCCGACTGATTCCCTAGGTCTTGTTCTTGGGGTCATTTGGTGGGGCAGGGCGGAATGAAGGGCTACTAGGACATTCTTTGAGGGGTTCCTGAGATGCTCCAGAAGCCAGAAGACTCTCGCAAGGAGAAAGCACATGCCTCAATCTCAATCAGTCCACACAGGAGGGAACCCAAGGACTCAGCCAGACCCCAACCCTAATCTTGACCCAAAGTAGAAATAGAGCAACTTCTTTTTTTTTTTTTTTTAAGATTTTATTTATTTATTTGACAGAGATAGAGACAGCCAGCGAGAGAGGGAACACAAGCAGGGGGAATGGGAGAGGAAGAAGCAGCCTCCTAGCGGAGGAGCCTGATGTGGGGCTTGATCCCATAACGCCGGGATCACGCCCTGAGCCGAAGGCAGACGCTTAACCGCTGTGCCACCCAGGCGCCCCGAAATAGAGCAACTTCTGAAATAGAAATAGACCAACTTCTGATCTTGACCTTGGACACAAGTTTAGATAACTTTGGAGAATTTTCTGAACTCATGGCTCCCCCTTGCCAAGTCTATCCTTCCTCGCCCTTCAGGACACAGTTGCTGGGAGAGGAACTTTGATGCCTCTGTCCTTAACCCTTCTGCCCTTGATGCCTGGCCTGGCTAGAACTGAGTGATCCCTTTTTGTCCCCATACCACCCTGTTCATCCCTCCGGCATCGCTCAGTTTGTGCTACTTGGAAAAGTTGGATTTCTACGTTACTCTGCTCCTTATGGCACGGGCTCCTTGAGCTAGGACGCTATGCATGGCCGTCTGCCCAGAGTTTACCACAGGGCCTGGCACATGACAGACAGTAAAGGAACATTAGTGGAATTGGCAACAGTTGGCAAGAGGCACGCAGGAAATATCCCTGGATGGTGATGGTGACATTGATGATAAGCCGATGCAGCTTGGCCAAGCTTAATTGGAAGCATCTAAACTGAAGTCATCTTGGGAAAAACAAAGCCAGAATGAGCACCAAGCACCTGGCCAGAAGTGGAAAAAGTGAGTGAATATCACTTTGCCATGTCTCTGCAGGGCGGCCTGGGGGGAGCTGATGCCACCTCCACCACCCGAGCCCAACCACTGGCGGGTGTTCATTCATGCATCTGTGTGCCGAGAACATCATTGCAATGCTGGGCCACTTCAGAGCCATTTGCGAACAGATTACATGCAAGATGCCATATTCCAAGAGAGCTGGGAGCAAGTCCACAGCTTAATACAAAAGCAATGTGTTCCCCTTTGTTCTGCTTTCTCTTCTCTGTAAAACTTACTGCTCTTCAAATCAGACATGTATGAAGCTCTGGGGCCTAGCAAACTTAGGGAACATAAAGTTTGCAGAAAATTGTTGAAACAGGAATGTCAGTGACTTTTCCAGCAGGTTCCCCATGTTTGTAGCTCTCTGTGGTGTGGGAATCTATCTGGAGCAAGTCCCAGGAATGAATTCCAAATGACCTGGAAGGAATCCTAAGTGAAGAGGGACATAGACCTTCAAAGTCCCCACTTCACTCACAGGGGCAAGAACAGCAGAGGGAAACCAAAGCCGATAAAGGAAACTCAAACCAAAGTCAACCCTGGGACTCAGTTCTGCCCCAGGAACCAAGAGGCCAACCCTGTGCAGTGTGAGCTGGCCGTGGGCCTCCTGTCCCCTCGGACGCTGCAAGGGGCAGAGCTGCAAGGGGCAGAGCAAGGCTCTGGGGCCCCCGTCTTCAGATGGAAGAGCTCTTGGCCGCATCCAAAGCTGCCTCGCACATAATATATCCTCAGTCAGTATTTGTGAAATAAGCAAACGTCCGGCTTCATCTCTCAGCATTTCTTCCCCGCCTTCTGCGGCTCTACCTGTCTTCCTGATAAGGTGAAGAGCCACATTCCCATCTAAGCAAATCTCTACTCATCCTCAGAGGGCCTCAGGCTGGCAAAATGACCTCATCTTCCCGGTGCGGACAGAATTAGAACTCTTTGTCGTGGAAGTTCTGTGATGTCACCCTCCTGAAGGATGACGTTCACTGGGTGCTAAGTTACCACCAGGAACGGGTCTCTGGCCGAGGGATGAGCTTCTGATGATTTGAGGTCTGTATCCTCTGAACCTTGGTTCTGGTGTGCGTAGGGATTACCAGGGCTGTGATTACGATGGAAGTTTCGGTGCCCAAGCCCAGAGCCTCCCCTTCAGCAGCCTGGCGAGGTTCTCCAGAATCTTTATCCCAGATGTTCAGATGGCAATGGTTGAAAAGTCCTTCTTCGGCCTCAAGAACTAGAGACACGGAATGTTCCTGTGGTCCATCGGCTGTCTCCATCCCTCCAGACCGTTAGCACAGCCTTTCTCAGACAGCTTGGAAACTCTCGAATCCACCTCCCCTCCCCTTGCAGTGAACACACCCCAGGTACAAGGTGAGCCTGGAATGGAGCAGAGGGCTCGCCCATGTCCCCACGCTGCTTACTGAACCACATGCTAACATTGCCAATTGCCTAGCTTAGACTGCAGAAGGCGGCCCGGTTTCCCAGTTCCTGCTGAAGCACGTGTTTCTCTGCCTTCCTGGGTGTCATGCGTGTCCCCAGGAGGCTATAAACCCCCTGAGGACAGGAGCTGTGCCCCGCTCATCGGAGGGAGCCCCACAGCACGTGGCCCGCGGCAGCACACGCAGCAAGCACTGGCAGGTGTGGGGCATTGAAGCTAGTCAATATTCACTGTCATCGTTGACTCAGGATGGACGACACGGGATTTCTGAGTGTAGCTCGTGCACCCGCTGAGGCGAGGGGTGGTCTTGCAGTGATTTCTCTGGAAAGTCGGAACAGGAGAAAAAAACTGTGTGCCAGAGGCTACGCTGTTCGGTCACAAATCTTGGCGAGAGACCCAGGTGTCATGGAATATGCCCTCTTGTCCAAAGGAAAGATTAATTCAGTGTCCTGGAATGACCAAACAATGTTTTACACTTAATGTCTTTTAATCAGTGAATCCAATAAGCACTCTGGAGAGATTTATAACACCTCATAACTCCAGTTGGTCCAGCTCAGAATAGCGTTCTCTCCTAAAGAGAACCAAGGCGGAGGAGAGCGTGGAAGCCAAGATGTGGCTCGTGTGAATGATATCTCATCAGTTTATAAGTGGAAACTGTCAATCACGTTAAAGGCTTCAAGATACTTTGCTTCATGTTTTCACTGTCGGGGTGCTGCCAGTGAGGTGAACGAGCACAAGCCTAGGAATCCTTGATTTACAACACAGTTCCACATATATGAAAACTTCCAAAAGTTCTGCGAGGTGAGGATTAGTAACTCGTTTAACAAATTAAGTGACTCCGAGTAAGTCACATTGGGCTGTTTTCTGAGCTCCCAGCTTTGACATGCTCACTGCCCTGAAATCTCACAGACACTCTGTTCGAGCTCGCTGCCTCGTGGCCATTTCATAACCATAGGCTCCTGGAATGTCAAAGTTGGAATGGGGCCCATAAATAATGCTTTAAAAATATCTAATGGAAAGTAATTTATGCACATGAGAAAAAAATTAAACTGAGAGTAGGGTACAACAGGGAAAGAAAGTCTCCCTTCCTCCCCAGCTGTGAGACTTCACTGTCAGACATGTCTCTCTCTACTTTCTCGTGTATCTGTCAAGCAGGTGCAAACATATTTGTGTGTGCACAAGCGTAGATCTTATTATTTACACAAATGGAATATATTATGCATATTATAGTGAACTCCCTACTTAGAAATGAGGATACAACCTGGAGATATGTTCTATATCAGAGCATATAGCTGTAAACATACCTCTTTACATTTTATTTTATGGATATAAAAAATTATTTAATGAGTACCCTACTATTAGGCAACTATGTTTTCTTCCTTTTCGTTATGTTAAAAAGAATATTCTTATACTTTTTTTTCTTTTGTTGCGTAAAGTTGACACACAGTGCTATATTAGTTTCAAGTATACCATACAGTGATTCAACATGCTTATGAATGCTTAAGGATAATTCCTGGGCCAAAAGGTATGTAGATAATTACCAAACTGCCTCCAAAGAGGAAGCAAAAATGTACCTCTCCATTAAAATTAAGTGTAAAAAATAACCATTTTCAATCAACTTCACCATCACAATGTATTAAGATTTTAAAATGTTTTACCAATCTGATAAAAATAGTATCTCATTTTAATTTTTAACACAGTGAAGTTAAGCTTTTTATCAGAAATTTAAAAGCCGTTTGTATTTCTTTGTCCAAAACATATTAATTCAAATCTTTGCCCAATTGCACGTTAGACTATGACTTTTTCTAAGTGACATGTAAGAGCTCTTTACATATAAAGAAAGGAAAATCTATATGCAGTATATTTATGCAGGAATTTTTTTGCCCTGAATTTGTTACTTGTATTTTTATTTTGGAAAAATGTTTATGCCAAATCAGAAAGTTTGTATAGGGGCACCTTGGTGGCTCAGTCTGTTAAGCATCTGTCTTTGGCTCAGGTCATGATCCCAGGGTCTGGGATCTAGTGCCACATCAGGCTTTCTGCTCAGCGGGGAGTCTGCTTCACTCTCCCACTTTGCTCCTCCCCAGCTCCTACTCATTCTCACATGCTCTCTCTCTCACTCTCTCTCAAATAAATAAAATCTTTTTTAAAAGTTTTGCATAGTTTTTGTTGTTGTTGTTGTTCAATTCTGGTATGTGAATTTGTGTCCTGCTTCCTAAATTATTTTCCACTCTGGAATTATGTAAATAAAATTCTTCATTGTTTTACTCTAGTCTTTTCAATTGGGTATTACACCTTTAAATTTGTGATCCATTTGAAATTTATACTGATATAATGGGAATGAACTGAGGGTTCAGCCTTATTTTTTTTTTCAAATGGTTAGTTGTCTGGTAACAAAATTTCTTATTCATTCTTATATATCCCATGCCTTTCCTTCTGATTTTAAATGCTACATTTATCATATACTAAATTCATGTATGTATTACAATATGTTTTTACACTGTTTTTTCCCCATTGCTTTTATCTGTTTTTATACCAAGTACAAAATCACTTAATTTACTCTAGCTTCATAGTACACATAACAATTGAATAGATTTTTTTCATTCATTTATTTGTCATCTTCAGATTTTTCTATGTATACAGGAACAATATGTTTATGAAATTTAGAATTTGACAAGGTAACAAATTCTGTTGGAATTTTAATCGAAATTACGTTTTGTTTATATTCCCAAAGTATCTATTAATTCTAAGTACCAAGCATGCTTTTCTTTTAAATCTTTCAGCAGACTTTTAATGTTTTCTTCATATAGATATTCTTTATAGTTTGATTTAGTCTTAATTATTTGGTCATTGGTGATATTATAAATAAGCATATATAATATATATTATATACATTATAAACATATGCATATGTGTATATATATGGAGAGAGAGGGAGGAAGTCAAACCCCAAATGTATCACTCTAACAAAGACTAAAGGCGAGCTGACGGAATTAGTAGGATCTGCCAGTAATTAAAGTACCTGACAGCACAGAACTCAACAACCGTAAAGGCAATTAGCAATACTCCTTACAAGATGTCACATACAACGTTTAGCACACAATCAAAAACTATGAGGAAAAGCATGATAAATATGTCCCATAGTCAAAAAGAAAAGCAGTCAGTAAAAGTTCAGCATGTTGAAGAATTCAAGGCAAAGGTGTCCATGAAGAGAGAATAGAGGAGGACTCTTAGCAGAGAAGTGAGAACCATAAATAAATAGATCAAAGGTAAATTCTAGAACAGAGGAGTTAAGTATCTGAAATGAAAAGATCATTCCTACAGGTCTACTGGCAGGTTAGACAGTGGAAAAGAAAGCATAAAAAAGTGGAAGACAGACCAATAGAAATTTTACAAACTGAAAAACACAAAGAAGAAAGATTAAAAAATAATCTTAATAAGCAGAACCTCAGTGCCCTGAGGGAGCATAACAATCAACAGAATAAGTATACAACAGAATTCTCAGGAGCGGAGAGACAAACTAGGTCGGGGGGGGGGGGGGGGGTACACTGGAGAAATAATAGCTGAACAATTTTCAAGTTCACTGGAAAGCATTAATCGACAGATTTTAGAAACATGACATCCCCTAGCAAGATAAATGAAAACACACACACACACACACCTGGGCACATCAGAGTAAAACTGTTGAAAACCAAAGTTAAAAAGAAAAATTGTGAAAGCAGTCACATAAAAGAAAAGAGTACATTAAACACATGGAGAAAAATAGTAAATGATAACTGACTTCTCATCAGAACAAAACAAAACAAAACAAAACTGAAGGCCAAAGGATAAAGGGATGACGTTTTTAAAGTGATGAAAATAGAAACTGTCAATCCCTCATTTTATACCCATGATGAGTGTCCTTTAAAATGAGGATGAAAAGGGGCTCCCGGGTGGCTCAGCTGGGTGAGTATCCAACTCTTGGTTTTGGCTCCTTTCATGATCTTGGGGTTCTGGGATCAAGCCCCAGGTTAGGCTCTGAGCTCAGCATGGAGTCTGCTTGTCTCCCTCTCCCTCTCTTGTCTCATGCGCTCTCAAATAAATAAATAAATAAATAAAATCTTTAGAAAAGAAATAAAATAAAATGAGGATAAAAAGAAGACATTATCCATGAAATGGGAGAGGAGGAAGGTATTGCTGGCATGGTTCACAATCAGAAATGACAAAGGAGGCTCTTGGTGAATAATATTGAGAGAATATAAAAATTTGGAAATACTGAAAGGAATGAAGCATACTATAAATGGTAAACATAAAAAAATAAAAATAAAAAATAAGTGGTAAATATATGGGTAAATATGAAAAACTATTTTTCTTAGATTATTCACAATAAAAAGTTAAATGTTATTTTATGAGATTTTAACATATGTAATAGTAAAATACATGAAAACAATAGTACAGAAGAGAGTAAATTTAAATGGAATAATACTTGAAGGTTCTTATATTGAAATTCATAAAATACCACAATGAACAACCATAGAATAGACAGTATTTTTAAATGCCCGTGAAATGTTCACCAATGGAACCAAATGCAGAACCATAATAATAAAATCCCAATAAATTTTTTAAAGTTTGAAAATCTTATAATGTATATTCTCTGCCTAAAATGGAGTTTAATTTGAAACCTATAACAATAAGATATTTATTTATAAAAACCCAAACATTTGTAAATTAAATAATACACTTCTCAATAAGATATTGTTAGAATAAAAAAAAAACGACAAAATGTTTTGAACTGAATTATAATGAAAACAAACATGAAAATTTGTGAAATTCAGAAAAAGCAGTACATAGTAGATAATTTGTAGTATTTTATGCATATATTAACAAAAAAATAAGGTATAAAATCAACGATGTTTCCTTCTTAAGAATCTAGGAAATGAAGAGCAAATAAAACAAAACTACCAATGGTAATAAAAAGTAAAGATCAGATGAATGATTGAGATAAAAAAAACAAACAGAAAAAAATTAACATGCATAAATTTAGTTTATTGAAAATATTAATAAAATCAATTAACCTTGAGCAACACTAAGAAGAGGAAAACTAGAAAAGTAAAGAAAAGAATAGAAAATATTTACCAAACTCAAGAATGAGAGAAAAGATGTTATAAAGTAATGACTCATGCCACAGCTATTAAAAGAATAATATGGGAAAGTTGTGAATGACTTTCTGCCAATAAATTCTGCAAATTAGAAGCAATGGAAAATTTCCTTTAAAAACATAACTGAGCAAAACTGACACAAGAAATTTTAGAAGGGTGAATAATTAAAGCAATTAGACTTGTTACAAAAAACCACTCCACCCCACCACCCCCAATCCGTGGCAGGTCCTGCCCTAAATACGTAAAAGTAAGATGAGCCCAGATGTACACAAACCCCTGCAGAAAATAGATCAGGCGGGGTCACTCCTTAACTCATTTTCTCATAACTCTGATACCAAAAAATGAAAGAGGTATTACAAAAAATGTAAAGGTTATCATTCTTCAGAAATATAAACGTAAATATAACTAATAAAACATTAAGAAATCCAATTCAGCAACATATAAGAAGGACAATACAGTAATATGACCTAAGTAAGTGAGATTTACCCCAGGAATGCAAAGTTGGTTGGACATTTGAAAACACATCAATATAGTTCACCACATTAACAAAATAATCAAAAGATGCAAAAGAAAGCATGGTTTGAAATTCAACACAAACTCATGATAAGAAAAAAATCACTACATCAAACTACAAATTGAAAGGAATATGCTTATTTACCAAAACATCTATATCTACTATCACATTTAACGATAAGATGTTGAATATGTTCCCTATAAGATTATTATAAGGCAACCCTATATGTTCTTATCACTTCAATTCAAAAGAGCAATAATGCAAGAAAAATTCATAAAGTTTGGAAGGGAAAGAATAAAGCCATCTTTTTTTTTTTTTTTTGCAGTTACCATGATCATGTATGTAGAAAATCCTAAGAAGGCTACAAAGCCATTGGAGGTAATACGTGAATTGAGCAAGATCACAGGCCAGGGTCAACATGAGCCATCCAGCTGCAGATATAGATCTGTATATAGATATATATGTGTCACATGCAAACGGAAACACAGTCAAAGAAATGGCACCAACCACAATAGCATAAAAAACCATAAAATAGTCAAGAATAAATTCAATAAAAACCATGCTAGACCTGTGTACTGAAAACCGTAAAAACAATTTCTGAAAGGGGTGCCCGGGTGACTCAGTGGGTTAAGCATCTGACTCCTAATTTTGGCTCAAGTCGTGATCTCAGAGTCATGAGATCAAGTCCCGCATTGGGCTCTGGGCTCAGCAGGGAGTCTGCCTGAGAGTCTGCCTCTCTCTCTGCCCCTTCCCCTGCTCACACTCACGTTCTCTCTCTCAAATAAATAAATAATGCTTAAAAACAAAACAAAACAATTTCTGGAAGAAATTAAAGATCAAATAAACGGAGAGATAAAAGTTATGGATGAGAAAACTCAACATTACCAAGATGTCGGTTCCCCCACAAGTTACTCTATAGTTTGAAAAATGCAATCCCAATCAAAATCCCAGCAAATGTTTTTATAAATATTAACAAGCTCATTCTAAAATGTATACAGTAATTTCAAGAACTGAAGATACCCAAATAATTTTTTAAAGATTTATTTATTCACTTGAGGGGTGGGGTAAGCAGGGGGAGGGGTGGAGGGAGAGGGGGAGAGAGAATCTCAGGCAGATTCCCCACTGAGCGCAGAGCCTGACATGGGGCTAGATCTCATGACCCTGAGATCATGACCTGAGTCGAAGTCAAGAGTCAGACACTTAATCAACTGAACCACCCAGGAACTCCTAGCCAAAACAACCTGAAAGACAAAAGATTTGGAGAATTTTCACTACTCTATTTTAAGGCTTGCTCTAAGCTATAGCTTCCAAGGCATTGTGGTTTTGACATATGGGCGGAGAAATAGGTCAATGGAGCAGAATCCGCCCAGAAGTAGCCCCAGAGGTATGTGGTCATATGACTTTTGATGAAGGTCCAGGGTAATTCAATGGGGAAACATGGCCTTTTCATCCAATATGTTGGAACAATTCGATGAACATCCTCATTCCTTTCTCCAAGACTGTTTTTCAAACTAAAAATATGGACACAGAAGGGAATGTACTAGTTACAGTCTTTTATAGTATATGTTAGTTCTTTTATTGTCAACATTTATAACAGAGTCAAAAATCGACACCTTTAGGACCCTCCCAACCAGTGAAAACGTGTGCAAAGTTTTCACGTGTAAATTGGCAGGTGTTTCCTAATACTGATCAATCTCGGAACCTGCTTGCTTTCCTTTTATTTTTCTTAAACAGGACGCTTAATATCCCAGGAAATCATAACAACACACACACACACACACACACACACACACACACACACACACCATCCCCAGAGCTTCAGATGAGGGGATGAGGGTGTCATACACAGGTAAGTCCGGCCCGGGGTGCTTTGGGGCGACACTGGCCGGAGCCCCCTCTGCTCCGGGCCCACGCGGTGCGGCCTCCGCCAGGTCCCCGTTGAGGAGAGTGGTATTTCCCTTGAAAGAATGCTGTCTGCACAGGACACTCCCACTGCCACTCCCCGAAGAATGGTCACTGCGTCTGAGAAGAAATACAAAATGCAATTCTGTGTTTCTCTGGAATTGTTGCCACATTTTCCCATGACAAGTGATTCATTCCAAAACCTTCAATTAAAGAAGAGAAAAGGGCTGTTGTTGTTGACATAAATATCATGTGTCTCGGTACCAAATAAATGGTGAAAAGAGGCTTATCCCGTGCAGACGCGGGTTGGCAGCAAGCACGTGGTCACAATTGGTGGCCGCTTTTCGGGGACTCTGCGAATCTTGGCCTCAGAGCATTGGCCTGTCCCCCACCCCAACCTCTGCGCGGAAACTCGCTCCCATCTGTCCGGGCTGGAATTTAACTCCTCATGTGTGAACTCCCCCTCGGCAAAATGTCCATGTTCTGTGATTTTGGAAAACCTTCTTCTGTTGCGTGAGCCGATTGTTTGAAAACAAATGAACCCCAAATCCCTCAGATCAGGTCCATTTCCCCTCCCTGCTGTCTGATCCCAAAAGTCAAAGATAGGGAGTTCTCCTGTGCGAACTTGACAGTCCAGATTAAAGAAGGGAAAGCAGTGTGGGAAAGTGCCGAGGCGGTACTCAGGCCTTGGAGAACACCCAAAGGCAGAGCGTCCCCCGGGGCGTGCGCTGGAAATGTGATGAATGAGCTGGCCAAGGAGCCCTGCCTCCTCCCCAGCACATGTTTTTCTACTTTCTTCCTAATATATAGCAGGATTATTGCTAAGGCGTGAACAGTCCTGGAACTCCTCCCCATCCCTGAAGACTCAGCCAGCCCACCCCATGTTTTACTTGAAACATAAACTACTTGCGGAGACAAGCCCTGCAGGGTTGTTACAAGGGCACGGAGCATTCACAATACAGGTGCATCTGAGACTCATCTGGAGTTTTCAAAACGGCAACGAGTTTCACATCTTTCAGGGGGAGAGAACGGGGAGCCCCGCGATGCTTTACGGATGCACGGCAGATCCAGAACACAGACATTTGCACTTAGAACCATATCGGGATTTTTTTAAAAAACTGTTTCTTGGAAACACACATCTGCCAAAACCTTCCCCATCCATTATATAAATGTGGAAAATGTCATCCTTATGTTTCTGAGTCCTGAAAAATGACGGCATCAAAATAGTGATTTTAATGCTTCTTTGAATTTTTAGTTTTTTGAGTCTTTTTTTCTATGGGCCAGTTTTTTTTTTTTTTTAACTCTGAGACAAAGAGTTATATTTGTCCAAAATTTAATGAAGCCAGGAGTCCAGGAAACTGGGCTTCTGTTTAGATCTGTGTAAGGTTCACGCTGGCCCACGCCAGAAGTGTTCTGGGAGACGGGGGGTCACCCAAATATTAGATTTCTGATATTCTAATGCAAATTGTAAAACAGCTAATGTTCAGAATTTCTCTCAAGCAATGAAGTGTCATAACTGATGGGGAGAGTTATATCTGAAGGGGAGAGTTGTTTCTGAAGTTGAAGTTTTTTCTAACGCAGCTGGCCAAGGGAAGAGGGCCAGGGCAAAAGGCATTGTCGGCTGCGGGCTCTGGCCACGTATGCTGGAGTTGGGCGTGCAGCATGGGGTTCGCTGGGCTCTGCGCCCTTCTGCACACCTGCATCAGTGACAGTGACAACGGAAGCCCACAGGACAATGCCAGAGGGCTCAAGTAGGGAAACAAATGGGGGGGGAGCCAGCCCTGCACACGTGTGCCCTGTAAACTTTCAGAGGGTTAGCCCAGAGTTCACTGTTCTCCCGTCAGCAGCCAAGCGTGTCTGACCTTGTAGGCGGCCTCGCGTTCCCCTTTGTCCTGCCACCCCCCTTCAGCGGCCGTATTTCTCTCTCTTATTTGATGTCAGTTTGGGGCATCTGCCCACGGAGATTTCTGGGTTTCGCTGAGGTGAGTGTCCTGGAGGACAGAAAGGCAGCTGGCACACACGATCAAGCCTGTGTCTCCTCCATCAGCCTTTGCTCTCTTGCAAGTCCCAAACCCTGGGAGCAAAAGGAGATGGAAGCTGGAATTTCAAGCTCAAGCTGGAGGGAGGGAAGTGGAGGAAGCAAAAGGAAAAGGAAAAATAAAAATCTACATGAAGTCAAACCCGCCTTTTGAGCATATCTAACTCGTCCCCACCCCTCCCATCAATTCTATTAAAGCCAATCCCACCGGTAATTAATTTCTCTTCAGCAGCACTGATAGATAAACTTTACTCAAATTTAAGGCAGATACTCTAAAACTTTCCCACTGATACAGCTAAACATATACACAAAAACTCAAAAAAGCCATCATAGGAATGAATCCATCTGCCCCTTGGAGCATAGAAGGTCTGGCTGTAAACTCCTGCTCAACAGTTCAGTGCCTCAGTTTCCTCAACTGGGACCATGGCAACACTGCTCTCTACCTATGTCTTTGGTGGCTGGGCCGTTCCGTGCACAGGAAGCCTGTGGAACAGTGTTTGGTGTCATGTTCCTTCTGTTGGGGGAGTTTGCTCAAACCCTCCACCAGGCTGCATGTGAGGTTCTGCCCAGAGCTGGTGTCTGTGAGGTCTGCCGAACGCGTGGGACCAGAGCATCACTTTGCAACAACAGCTCGGAGCCAATGAGAGCATTTCTGCCTGCTTTCTTTACCGCTTGCAAGTGATACCATTTGCCAAGTCCCATTTCTTTCCCAGAGAGTGCAACCACCATAATGACCAGGACAGGGGGTAGGCAGTGGTGAGAGAGGAACATCCACGTCCCACCTCCTACCGGCAACCTCCCTCCTCTAAAGCATGCAGCTGGGTTGCAAAGGAGAAGCTCACAGCCAGAGGTGGTAACCAGTGAGAATCTTTGGGATTACCCAAGGACCACTTCTAGACAAATGTTTCAATGTGCCGCCCCCACTGAGACAAGGGAAGGGAGGCAGACAGTGGGAGGCTTGGTTCACCGATAGGGCTCTGGACCAGGTCTGGGTCTAGATCGGGGGGCTTACTTGCTTCTAAAAATATGGACAATTGCTCAGAGCCCGGATCCTGGAGAAATGAGAGACCTCTCGTTTCTGCATGGAAAAGGACACTCTGATGCCAGTGTGCGTGCCTGCCTCCCAAACGACATTTAGAGCGTGGCCCCCACGACCAAAGTACCTTCGCCTGGGATGTACTGACTCGTGGCTTTTAACTCACTGCCACGCTTCGGCCACGCCTGACCGTGTTTCTCTCAGGGTGCTAGGACAAAAGGACTTTGGGTTTCCAGTGCTGTGTGCCCCCTTATTCTCCCAGCCTGGAACATTCCAAGCCCTCCAGGAGGGAAAGGAGGCACCAGAACAACGATTTGCATAACAGGGTTTTAAAAAAAAAATCCTTCTCCAGAAATCAAATGGAGATCCCAGGTCCCTCTGGCAATAAAGTAGAGCCCCAAACCCCCTTTTAAAAAAAAGTAATGTTTCCCCTTCTCCCCGAAAGTGTTTATCTTATCTGTTTTTAAGACTTAAAAAGGCAAACAACACAGTAATTATCTTTAGGAAAATGGGAAGTAGTAAGAGCCAGGGAGAATGAGTCATACTTCTGTTTTCTTTTTTTCCTAGCATAACTGTTTCTTTTGGACGACATCTGAATCGTGGTTATTAATTTATCTTTATGCGATTTCCAGCTGCTGATCACGTGTTAAACCATATAAGAAGGGGAACAAGAGAGGAGCCTGGGGACCAGGGCTTTTCTCAAAGTGAAAAGCAGGTTTTTAAAATCACAAATCCTGGCACCCACCTCCCTTGGCAATCACCGCCCTTTCTCCAGTAGGCGCCTAACCCAACAAGTGATGAAGGGTAATCAGCTGGAAAAGGGAATCTGTCCGTACACGACAAAAGGAGCCTGGAAATTTGGATGCATGGGGTCACCTCTCAAGCTGCACGTGGCTCAGGAGAGGAATCCACAGCTAGCTGATTCTCGGGGTGGGGGGGCACCTGCTTCCTTGGTTGACAGGCAGCTATCTGAGCACCTACTATGTGTTTGGCCTGAGTTGAGAAGTGAGAATAACACAAAGACAAATGTAGCCTGGACTCATGAAAGCCCCTTAAGTACTTTGTAATCAGGAAAGGTGGGCATGACCTGCGTGGGCAAGAGCTGAGTCTGGAGACACAAGACCCATGTTTCTCCTCTTCCTCCCATCTCCCGCATTAGCTGCCTGAGAAAATCACTCAATAAAACCAAAATGCAGAAAGCCTGTTGGTAAGTTGGGCATAATAATGCCTACTTCACTGGGAAAGAGAGCTAGGTGTGTGCCTGTCCCAGTGGGAAACACCCATGCTATCTCTACAGGGAAATACCGGCTGACACCAGCCACCCCGTAGAGGTCAAGGAAACTAGGGCAAGGGTGAGATTGTTTCTAAATGTGGAGAAGGGAAATGCCGAGGAAAGCCGTGAAGGTGGCAGGTCTGACTTTGCGGGTGGGGCTATGGAAGGAAGGAAGAGCACGCCACGTGGGGAACAGCATTAGCAAGGGCACAGAGACAGAAAGGACATCCGTGGTATGAGTACCCATGGAGTTCAGGAAGGAGACCCAAGTGAAGAAGGGGTGTGGCAGCCAACAGAGGACGCAGGTAAGGGAACATCCACTCCACACGGTGGACGTTGGGCCGCTAAGGAACAGAGCCTTCGGCTTCTTGCCTTTATTATAATTTTTTTTATGACTTACAGTTTAGCTTTTTATTTCTTTTTTTTCCTAAGAGAGCCACTACTGTTATTCAGAACAACATGGCAATGACATGAGGCACACCACACGAACGTTACTATAAGATACAGAATTTAAGAATAAGCAAGGACTTTTTTCTAGTGTTTTGTTTTTTGTTGTTTTTATTTCTATTTTGGTTTTTCAAGACCATCTTGGTAAGGTTACCATATTTCAGGAATATACTATACCTTCCTTCCTGAACCCCAAAATACTCTATGGTGAGATTTTTAAGAGTGACCAGTTTGTCCCCCACCAATCTCCAAAAAAAACCAAAACAAAACAAAATAAACAACAACAACAAAAAAATAGCTAGTATTGTCCAAAAAGTTGTGTCATTTGGAAACATACTGATGCTGAATTGCTAACACTGAAATAAAATAAAATAAAGTTTAGAAGATTCATTGGCAAACAAAATCTGAACTCAAGGCTTGGGTAATCTAAGATGATATTTTAATTGTCCTCTTACTTTTGCAAGTACTTTCTCAACTAAACTGAATTTGGTAATTTAGAATTGGCCGTTGAGGGCTGAATTTGACCATTTTCTCTATGCATATATTTAATACATGCCTTTTTAGCTTATGTAGGGAAAGCCAATCCAAAGGCTTCAACTTTGTTACAATGTAAAGAAAATATATGATGTCTATGCAAAGTTATTAGCTCCGCAAGGGCGCCTGGGTGGCTCAGTTGGTTATGCACCTGCCTTTGGCTCTGGTCATGATTCCTGGTCCCAGGATTGAGTCCCACATCGGGTTTCCTGCAGAGAGCCTTCTTCTACCTCTGTCCCCTGCCCTCCACCCCGACTTGTGCACCTGCACTCTCTCTCTCTCGCAAAAATAAATAAAATCCTTTAAAAAATAGCTCCACAATTCTACCTTCAAAATTAACAACAATATGGAAAAAAATTAGATAGTCATTTAAAGGTAAGATTGCTAGTCTAGAAAAACCGACGACATTATCCAAATGACTGCTGCCTTCAAAGCTTGCCAGTGTCCATTTTCCTCTTAAAAGGAAATCTTATTTTAAAATTTTAATAGGAAATCCTTCACATTCAAATGTATTAGCTTTTCATTTCCTTGTGCCCATTATAATATTTATCCTCATATTTAAATGAGTAAAAATCATCATATTTGTGTGAAGGTCATTTTATGGAAAATCAGAACTCTAAATTCAGACTTGAGTTTCTAACAAGCATTATTTTTTAATTTAAATTCAATTAGCCAACATATAGGACATCATTAGTTTTAGATGTAGTGTTCGATTCATCAGTTGCGTACAACACCCGGTGTTCATCACATCACATCACCTGCCCTCCTTAATGCCCATCATCCAGTTACCCAGTGAACCACCGCCACCGACCTCCCCTTCCTCAATCGTCAGTTTGTTTCTCAGAGTCAAGAGTCTCTCATGGTTTGTCTCCCTCTCTGATTTCTTCCCATCCAGTTTTCCCTCCTTTCCTCTATGATCCTCTGTGCTATTTCTTATATTCCACATAGGAGTAAAACAATATAATTGTCTTTCTCTGCTTGACTTATTTCACTCAACATAATACCCTCTAGTTCCATCCACGTTCTTGTAAACTGGGTACTCATCCTTTCTGATGGCTGAGTAATATCGCATTGTATATATGGACCACATCTTCTTTATCCTTTCATCTGTTGAAGGGCATCTGGGCTCCTTCCACAGTTTGGCCATTGTGGACATTGCTGTTGTGAACATTGGGGTGCAGGTGTCCCTTCTTTTCACTACATTTGTATCTTTGGGGTAAATACCTAGTAGTGCAATTGCTGGATCATAGGGTAGCTCTATTTTTATCATCTTGAGAAACGCCACACTGTTTTCCAGAGTGTCTGCACCAGCGTGCACTCCCACCAACAGTGTAAGAGGGTTCCCCTTTCTCCGCATCCTCGGCAACATTTATTGTTTCCTGTCTTGTTGATTTTAGCCATTCTAACTGGTGTGAGGTGGTATCTCAATGTGGTTTTGATTTGTATTTCCCTTATGACAAGTGATGTGGAGCATTTTTTCATTGTCGGTCGGCCATTTGCGTGTCTTCTTTGGAAGTAAATTTAGCACAAGGCCGCTTGCTTAGCAGTCGATCTCTTTGCCCAGAGGCAGACTCTTTCTTCCCCTTCGAGGTAGGGTGAGCTCCATAGGGCCCTTGTAGGCAGGGGATGCTCTCTTATTGTTCCGTCTACAGAGACTGTCCCTGTGCACATCAGGGACAGTCAATGAACAGTGTCGTCTTGGAGTGACATGAATTTCAGAGTGACAACCCCTTTTTTGCCAGCACAGCTGCACACAAGGTCTCAGGGTCTAGAGTCCCCGTAGCAGTTCTCTCCGTAAACCTAGCACTCAACCAACCCGCCTAGCAACCTTGGTAAGTCAGCGGGAAAGCGGATCGCTCTGCAGCAGCGGCTGGATCTGACGAGCAGGGACTGTGCTCCTTGCAGTAATGATGCAATTGCAGGCAGGACAGGCAACCACCGCACGGCAATGTGGTTGTAGAGGGAATATGGTAATATTCCGAAATGGCAATTCTCCTAAATAAATAGCACATCAACTTACTTAAACCTAATCATAAATGGTACAAATTGGGCCCATGTGCAAACAGAAACCCGAGCCGAAGTCCAGAGTTAAAGCAGCCATTGTCTCTCTCCTGACCTGGGCTCAGAAAGCCTTGCGTGTCCGATTACATCTGTTAAAACGATTCGAATGCCAGCCCTGTATTTTAATTATAAATATATAAAAATTTTTAATAAGACGGCATTCTGGGCTTGCTAAGCTTTTAAAATGCTCATTGGGGGTGGGGCGGGTAGAGGAGAGTTCCATGTGCCCCAGACCCGTGCCAGCATATAATGATTGAATGTTTTCCTGTAATAAATTGAAAAAATCTGGTTTGTAAGAATGGATCCAAATCACTTGGCATTAGAAAGGTAATTTGTTACCTGGCTTCCAACGTGTTGGAACTCGGTGAGGAGCTGTGTTCGCCAAAGGGAAGGGGACAGGAGGAAGCCTGTGCCTCCCCCACCTTGCAAATTTTCTCCACCTTCCCTCCCCCTGCCCTCACCTCCCTGGCCTTGCCTCCCTTTCTCAGGGCTCCAGAAAAGAGGTCCTGCCGCCCAAAATGGGGAAAAGGGCTTCTCAGGACGGACGCCAGCCCGTACCCACCTTCTCTGTACCTCTCCAAACCTCAGGGCCTGCTTAATTATGATTAATTGCCACATGGCTAATCAGATACAGTTTCAAAAGGTTGGAAATGACATTCCAAGGACACCAGGGAAGACGCAAGATCTTTCTTTGTTCCCGGGGAAGAAAAGGCAGGTTCCCTCCCTTCAGCCCCCACAACCTTTTCCTATTTTAACAATTCCAAACAGAATTAATACCATCAGTATATTGTTCCCACCCCCCGGGAATTGAACTTCAACTGTACAATTTCTGCAGCTGTCAGTGTTGCAGACCTGCTGTCGATAACGCGATGTCGGGGTGCCCTCCCTCTCGGGCGCGAGCCGTTTCAAGTTTCTGCTTCACGGCTGGGCTTTCTGGGTGGCGGGACGGGACCAGAAAGTACACACGGAAGATAATAAGCACAGTTAAGAAGGTTCTGCTCTGGCCTCTGCCAGATCACGTGGAACAGACCTCACTCTCTCCTCCTTCCTTCCTCTGCGTGTTGCAGAAAACGCTGTGAAAAGTGCACGCGATTCTGTCTTGCCAGCTCTTCCCTCCATTTAAAATCCCTTTGGCTAAGTCAAGGATCACAGTATGTCATTTCCAGTCTAACAGAAGTGCTGGGCCCCGCTCAGCTCCTATTACCAGGAGGCAAATCCCTCGTTCCCGGCGCCAAGGCTGCTGCATTTGGCTGTCAGCCCGGCATTGTTCCGTCATTACATTCCAGAGGGCCTCTCAGCCAGTTAATGTTTGCACTGGGAGGTCCAAATACCCAGCAATCAGCACTGAACTTTTCTCTTTTTTGTTGAGAATTGCAGGTTTCTAATGCCATCGCTGGCTTTAAAGGAAAACTTACAGGTGAACACAAAAGCACTAATTTACATTTTATTCACAAACAATAATATTTGCAGCAGTTTCGCCATGTGCGCTCATAAAAGAGTTTTAGAAGATGTCTGGCTTTTTAAGACTTTAGGGTGGCTGGAATTGGTTTACCGATTTAAGGGCAGTCATTTTATTTTTCAAATTCTAAATAGCGTAGAAGTATTTTTGTCCCAGAATGCGGATGGTCCATACATTCTGCATCGTTAATGCACGCACTCACATGGGAAACAAGCCTCAGAAGTGGATAAACTAATTTGAACCAGTTTCAAGCACATAGCATTTAATTAAATCACATCTTCAGAATGGGTTTTAAAGGTTGGGATTTTCAGAGCACGCGGACTCTACTCAGCAGCTTGGCCGTGGGCCCGCCGAGCTCTGCCAAGACGGCCAAGACCAGCAGGCCGTGCTCGGGGCCTGCCCTGCACGGAGCTGTGTGTAGGATTTCATGCCCAACAGAAGCACCAGGGGGAGGCGAGCTTCTGCCCCTCCCGTGCACTGCACGGACCCTTTGGTATGGCCAAGGGCTTCTCAAGAACACAACCAGGCTGAGCTGGGTCTACTTGGTGCTAGTGCGGCGGCCCCTGGAGGGTCAACCCCATTCCCCCCTGGACAATCTGCAGCCATGGTCATGGCCCGGGGAGACTGAGGCTGCAGGCTACACCCTCCCCCAACAAGGGACCTCTCACGATCCAGAAGCTTCAGCACACATCTGGCAGGGTGTGGGGATGTAGGTGGTGGCGAGGGGCACGGAACGCTTGCAAAGCATGTTCTGGAAGAAGCTGACCTAGGAGGCAGCCGAGACGCTGAAGTCTCAGGCTTCCTGGGATGGAGGCGAAGGCCCCACACTGTCCCCACAGACCCGGAGGACAGACCTGCCGAACGTGGCCGCTCTAGGAGCCCATCCACCATGGCTTGCCCCGCCTGCTTCCAGGGCTGGAGTCGAGAGCTGGCTTTTCTCATGGCTTCTCTCCTCTGCCCACTGCCTCCCCAACACTTCCTTGGTTCCGCTCCATCCGGGTTTTTCCGCCTCAGAGGGTAAACAAAGACAAGCCTCTCATTCTCATTCAACATAAACTTACAAATGAAAAGGAGACTTGTTTGGACTTTCCGCCCTCATGTTGATTTCATGTCATCCTTTTGGAAACCACAGCTTTTGGGAGGACGACCACGAGATCACACCCGCTTTTTCCCAGAACTCCACTCACACTTTCCTGCATCCTGCACTGCTCTGGCCCGACGGACTACAGGAACGTAAGCTAGCTTCCCCCCGCGAGTCGAGGCCATCCCTCCAGGGCCGGCTTATTGACCACTGCATTTCCAAGCCCCCCAGAGGCCCACCATGGGGCTGACATTCCTCAGAGTGCCCATCAACCCGGGATTATCAGTATATACTCTCCTCCAGTAATCGCCTCCTCACTTCCTATACTCGCTTCCTGTCCTCACCTCTAACTCACCTCTTACACTCGCTTCTTATATTCACCTCCATACTCACTTCCGTACTCACCTCCCATACTCACCTCCATACTCACCTCCGATACTTGCTTATATTCACTTCCCTTATTCACCTCCTGCACTCACTTCCTATACTCACCTCCCATACTGACCTCCTCGGACTCTGGGCTTCTGAAGAAGATGGCCTATGTCTTAGTCATTTCCCACTCTCCCGATCCTCCCCACCTTCTTCCGAGGACTAAATAAGAAATCCAGACCCAAGTAGATTTAGAGCATTTGCTCATTGTTGAAAACAAAACAAAACAAAACAAAACCTTTTTAATGGCATTTTTCACTTTATTCTTTGTCAACCCATCCTCACCATTACCGAAAGGAAAACCATTGCCTTATAGCCAATAGTCTTCCCCGAGCCCTCCTCTTTGCCAGGACCACCAGTTCCGGGAGAGGAACAGCCAGAGAAGATACTAGGAAGCTGAGAGCTATAAAACATCTCTCCTACAGAATGTGGGGAAGAATGGATGGTGGTAAAGAACTGGACTCCCCACTGTGATGTTGAAAGCATAATTAATTTGCTGGTAAGCCTCCGTGGGGGCAGAAGGAGCCTGACCCATCTGGAATTTTCTGTGGTGCTGTCCAGGATTGCCACTGTGCCATCAAAGAGGTGAGGGCCCAGGCCAGGAACACAGGGAAACGTGTCAAGAGCAAGAAGGCAGTGGGGAAAATCGAAGAATCGTAGTGGCCCTGTCTCACCCTTTTTACCCAAACCCACCCTAAACTGCCAGCTGAGTCTCAGAATATCAAGAGGAATAAGAAACTCAGAGGTGAGGACTTCTAAAACCAAGAAAGCCCAAAGTAATGCACCCTTGTGGATTAAAGGACTTGAACCAATATATAGGTTGAGTTAATTATTTATTTGAAATGTCCTCAAGCTAATTATGCTAAACTATGTTCAGATATGTTTTATTATGCTGTATGACACCAGTTTGAAATACAGCATATTTAATTATTTTAGACGAGGGAGTCATACACGCAAATGTCCATGGGGCGACTGAGTCAGGTTAAGTTAGTAAAGCCCACTGGCGCTTGAGATGGGAGAGGACTAGACAACAGGACCACATCAGGACAAGACCAGATTCCCAAGGAAGCCGTCATTTCTACCCGGCCGGACCACGGGATGCTCAGATATTTGGCCAAACGGGACTGCTGGTGTGTCTGTGAGGGTATTTCTGGGTGAGGTTAATATTTGAATCTGTAGACTGATTGGCCACCCCAGTCTGCTGCGGGCCTGAACTGAACAAGAGGCAGAAAGAAAATTTGCTCTCTATGCCTGAATGCTTGAGTGGGACACTGGGCTTCTGCCCTTGGACTGGGAATGACGTCCTTAGCTGTCCTGGTTCTCAGACCTTTGGACCCCAACTGAACTTGACCACTAGCTTTCCTGGCTTCCAGTGTGCAGACAGATCAAGATTTCTCAGCCTCCATAATTATGTGAGCCAATTCCTATAATAACTACTCTTCCCCCCCCCCATACACACACACACACACACACACACACACACACATGATACTGGTTACATATATAATACATATGATACCAATATATCATATTGATTCTATTTCTCTGGAGAATCCTGACTAATACAAACCCCTTCAAGAAAAAGCAGAAATCTGCATTTTTATGTAAAAGCTCCTAATTTTAAAATGTCAGTTCAAACTTTACAGAACGTTGTATGATGAACTGAAAGCATTCGCTGGTGATATTAAATACGTGGGCTGCCAGACAGCAATCTCTGGTTTAAATTTTGTCTTAATAATAAATGTTTTAATCATAGTTCTAATAATTTCTAAATTCCAGGGAAGATAATTAATGGTCAAAGTAATTTATTTTATTTAAATGCTTTCAAAATTCTCAAATATCATATTTAATATATTTGAAGCAGAAATCTTCTGGCAGGCATGTGAAGTTATAAAATAAAAAATAAGCAACTTCACTAACATTCACTAATCATGCACACGTTCTCACAAGTGCTCTTTCGCTTAATTCCTGTAATCACCCGACAAAATGGCAGCTATGGTTCGCATCACGGTCCAGGTAAGGAAACTCAGAACAGAAGAGAATGGGTACCTGCAGAAGTTTACAAGTTCATTATTACTTCCTTGGCATCCGACGCTGTGTCCGTGACACTAACTTGCCTCCCTCACTAAAGACTGAAGGAATTGTATTGTTTGGGTGGTGGGAAGCCTTTTTTCTTAGCAATCTGCAAATAGCAGAAATGAACGCAAGTGTAAGGTTTAATTTCATTTCATGGAACGATTAGCATCCTTTTTTCCCTCCTAAGCACCTTGCATTACTCGTGTTATCGTTGTTCACGCGGACGTGTCATCCGGAAGGCATCGTCAGTTAGTTGCCTATCCGTTGCAGTATGATCAGAGCAGAAAAAGCCCAGCTATCGGAGTGAAATACATCTTAATTTGTATCCCAGCTCTGACATTTGTAAGTAGTGCGAATTGGGAAAATGCAAATAAGCCAGCCCCTGTGTTCTCCCCGGTTAAATGGGAATTTTCCACCCTTGTTCCTGAGTTTTTGTCAGGATTCGAAATAGTGCATATTAACTGCCTTCCAATGGCTGGCACCTAAGGTCGACTTTCCATTTGCTTTATTATTTAATTATAATTAAGTCTACCTGCAGCTAGAATGAGAATAAAGTTAGATTAAATAAAAATGCATATGCAGAAGGATAGGATCATAGTTTTTCACCTGCATGGAATAAGAACGATTTCTGATCTTGCTATACCCGCAGTGGCCTCACTTGCTGGGAGCCCCAGAATCCTCGTGTAAAAGTTGTAGAAGTTAGAGCCCAGAGCCAGGTTTCCGGTCCTGACGCTCTTGCTCCATCGCCTTGTGACCTCGAACAAGTCACTTCTTGTCCTTTACACAAATCGGGCCTGAGACTCCCCCGGGAGGAAACACGGGCTCCTGCCTCCTGTGTCTCAGGGCTTGGCAAAGCGAAAACGAGACATTAGGTGAAAGGTCGTTGCGTTCTGGAAAGTGCTGTAGACACGGAAACACCATGCGCATTGTTGAGGTAACACTCCCCTAAATTTGCACAGTGCCCTGCCTGATGCATTGTCTCCTAAAGCGATGTCAGTTACCAGCACCCCGATTTTGATTCTGCCTGCTTTAGACTCAGTATGTATATTCACAAGGGGAAGGATCCTTCGAGGACGATTCCAGCCCCTTCCTAATTTTCATGCGTGTGCATTTAGCGCAAACGGGCCGTGAGGCTCATTGAGCCTTAGCGTGTGGCGTTCTGCCCCAGCCTTCTCTCTGTGTATCCCTCCTTAGGCCGTGCTCTACAGAATCTATCCAGGCTTCCGTGGCTTAAAGATTTGAAAACTAAGTGTATGTTTTTACAAATTGAAATGATGCATCTACAAGCCAAGGGACACCAAGGACCGCCAGAGGCCACCCGACACTGGGAGAGGAGCCTGGGACAGATTTTCCCCCAGAGCCTCCAGAAAGAACCAACCCTGCTGACACCTTGATTTCAGACATCTGGTCTCCAGAGTGGCGTGAGAGTGAATTCCTGCTGTTGACAGCGCCCAGTCTGTGGCTCTCTGTTAGGGCAGTCCCGGGACTCTGTGCCCACCCGTCACCAGCTAAGTGCTTTGGGTGCCCCGGCTCTGTCACCACCTGTCCGTGGTCCCTCACTCCCTAAAGCCCCTTCTGAGGGGTGTTAACAAAGAAATTAGTCTAACATTTGTTAAAATACGAGGACGAGTTTATGCAAGATTATCCCAAGAAGGGTCCACTCCATTGCAACACGGGAGCGAGATTAGGCTCAAGTCCCCACACGGCAAGGACCAGCGGGGATGGGCAGCCAAGGAGCAGAGTGAGTGCTCGGCAGGGGGAAAGGTACCAGGACAGGACACCAGTGGCCGAGGAATTCTTGCTGAAGTGGCTCAAGGACTTGGACATCAAGGGGAGAGGAGGAGCTTGAGCAGACATGGAGGGTGAGGATTCTGGCTAAGCTGACAGCACTGGCATCTTGCTGAGACTCGGCTGGGCAGGAGGAAGACGGCTGGGGGCTGCGGTCAAAGCCTAGTTGAGAAGAGGCCTACTCAGAGGAGCCTGACTCAGGGGGTGGCATCCACAGCTTCGGGCCTCTCCTGGGCCCTGCCACCTTTGAAGCTCATGCTACGGATGCAGAATCTTCTCCTCCATCAGCCAGGGGAGCCGCAGGCACCGGCGCAGGGCTCAGCTCCCGCTGTACTGTTCCCAGCCAGCACCAGTGCCCAGTCGTTGGAAGGAGAACCCCCAGGTCCCACTGCTCGCCCACCCGGCTGGCATGTTGGGGTCTGTGGGTATCAGTCCTGTAGCTGCTTCTCCCTGCTGGGGATGACACCTCGGCCCCTCTCCTGCTTCTCTCTGCCCAGAACACCACCCAAACTGGAGCCCGACAAGAGCTGCCAGGCTGACTTCAGGGCACAGAGCGGCTTCCGTCTCAAGCTGCCAGTGATCTGCTTTTCCCGCTGCCACTTGGCACCGGGGCCCAGACCCACAATGGAATCCTCACCAGGTCATTTAAGCTGTCACTTAAATGGCTGAGCTCCCATTTCCTCAGCCACAGAATGAAGGGGCGGTATGGGCTGGATGGGATCATAAGAAAGTGTGGACATGCTTGGTCCTCTATACAGAAGAAGGTTCCGGGCATTCATTAGGTCACCAAGCATTTTTGCAAGGCAAGTCACACATACAGGGCATCCGTGGACGTGGGAGCGCATGGCCCCCGGGGAGAGGGGACACAGGAAGCCCTCGCACAAAGCACAGCAGCAGATGGGGAAGGTGACCCAAGCAGGAGGAGCGGAGCAGGGTGACGAGGAAGACGCTGGAAACACAGGGCTCCTTGACTTGGCACGAAGGGTGGGAGGACACAGTAGATGGAGGAAGGCAGAGACCGATCTGCGATCTGCACGTGCGCCCAGGCCCCCCCACCTCTTCCAGGGCTGGGGGTGCAGCGCCGCCTGGCGGACTGTGAATGTCACCCTACGCTCAGTCAGAGGGGCCCCATGGGACCCCATTCAGAAGGTCCAGCTGAGCAAGAAGGGCTGAAGCAGGGAGAGAAGACAACGCTGTGGAAGGAACAGAAGCAGGGGTGCCCGAGCCCAGGGGCTGGGGGATCTGGGTGCAGGTACGCTCTTTGCTGTGGCTTGTCTTCTTAGCACGAGCACACATTCATGTTTCAATGAAAATGTAAAAGATTAATCAATAATATTTTTGACTGCTGATGGAATAAGAAACTGAAGAGGCAGGAGCTACTTAAGACATTCATGGAGCAGGTAGTCAAACCCAGAGCGGGAGATTGGAACGAGAAAACTCGATGCGGGAGTTTCGGGGTCCCCTGCACCCCACCCTACCCCAGGATACCTGGAGCATTCCCAGCAGTTCCCTTTACCTGAGGAGGCAGTGGGCGATTTCCGTGGGTGAGCTCTAGGTTTGCGTGCAGAGCCGCGCCGGTGAGGGGAGAGCTCAGGTGAGCAGGGGCGGGGGCAGGGAACGTCCAGGAGGACGGAGCAGGAGACAGCTCACCGGGGCCTAGACGTGCCAACCAGCCCTCCTCCTCAGCTTCTCATCCAATTTAAAAATTCTTCCGAGGGCAAAGCCGTAATCCAGGGCCTGCCGAAGCCCCTCCATGGCAGAGTGAACCCTGCTTCCTAAGTGTCCATTAATTACACTGCAGGCTCATTAAAATTCTGAGCACCCTCTTCCCTACCTTAAGCGGAGATCTGCCCGTCATTTCTAGCTCTGACACCGGGCCACCCAAGGACATCTTCCTTCCTCCCAGAGCCGGTAGTTTCCTACCCTCTGCTCACCTCTGCTGTGCCCTTGCTGCATTATTAATATGACAGTGACTGTGTGTTCAGATCTGAAAGTGGACACAAACGTGACCCCACAAGTGGCCTGGTGTGGGGCAGGGGGCAGGTCACAGAGTGCAATGGTCACAGTGAGGAGGGAGTGGAGACTGGAGGCAGAGAGGAGAACAGTCCCAAATACGAAGCCCAGAAGCAGATGCAGAAAAGAAATGAGTGGACATTTGAAAGAGCGGTCATGGACTGGCTTCTGTCCTCTCTGAAATTCCCGTGTTGAGGTCCTAACCCTAGGACCTCAGAGTGCAGCTGCATTTGGAGACAGAGTTTGTTTGTTTTTAAAGATTTTCTTTCTTTCTTTATTTGAGAGAGAAAGAGAGAGAGAGGAGGAGGAGACGGAGAAGGACAAGCAGACTCCCCGTTCAGCGCCAGGCCCGACACGGGGCTTGATCTCACCACCCTGAGATCAGGACCTGAGCTGAAACCAAGAGTCAGATGTTTAACCCACCGAGCCACCCAGGCGTCCCTGGGGACAGAGGTTTTAAAGAAGTAACTAAGGTAAAACGAGAGCGTGTGTTCTTTTTAGCCAGGGTGAGATAACTACTGCTGTGCCCAGAGGTCCGACCTCAGCCTCTGATACGGCCGGACTCCTCGAGAAGGAGACCATCGCATTACTCGGTGGCATGTTGTCTTCATTGGGTCCCTTTCGTGCAGAAAGGCCAGGTCTTTTTCTTCTGCTAGGAACAGGCACACTCGCTGCATATGGGCTTCCGTTTCCTCCCCACAGGGCCTCAGGCAGCACCACTACCAAGGTTCACAAGGGTGACATCCACTGGCATGGATCCCACCTAATACTGCACGGGACTGACTGTGAGGGTGGGGCCATGGTATCAGACACAGAACCACTCAGAAGCTCCCAGCCTGGAGGAGCACTGAGGCTCCCCTGGAGACAATGTTCCAGGAGGATGGGGTGTGCCCCGGGAAGCTGTGTCCCCGATGGGAAGAATTCCCGGGTCAGGAGCCACGGAGTGAGAGGACGAGGGGCCCCACCGCCATGACCACCAGTGACGCACCGGGATGTTTTGTGTGTCCAGTCTCCACACCTCTGTGCCCCGTGGTGTTAGAGTCTTGGTCTCCAAAGGAGACATACTTTCCCCAGTGAGATACAGGAAAGTCCCGTTGATCTCTCAGCTATGGCTGCCACCTAGGGACCTCAGGCTCCTGCTGCCCAGAGATCAGCAGGCAGGGAGAGGGTCATCATCTTGGCAGGAGATCTGACCCTGGCCTCCAGGAGGATGTCAGTCTACTGTGATACGGGGTTCCCCCACTGATCCAGCTGGGCACTTCTTAGTTCTCCTTTGCCCAATTGTGAGGGTAAGACAACAAGGGCCCGGCCGGTCTGAGAAGGGCATGGGCCTTGACCCATCATGATCTGGGGCACACCATCAGGTCAGCCACGGGGCTGGCAGATGTGCTGGCTGAAGACAAGGGCTCTCAGATGGGCATTGGAAGAAATGACAGTGAGTACTTGCTGTGACCCTGGGACAGCTCCGGTGGTGGAGGCCGCCTGATCTCAGTGGGGGTATGAGGGCCTGGCCATCGTCGTCCAGCACAGGACGCTGTCTTGGGCCCTATACTCAGGGCTCCCTATGGGGTTGGCTGAGGCCCTGTCCAGCCTCCATTGCAATTCACTTTGCCTTCTGTCTGGACCCGTTTCTTCTCCATCCTTCTAAAGAGGTGGATCTTTAAGAAATGTGCCACGTCCCCAGGCAGATCCCAGCAAGGGCGGGCTTCCAGGGAGCCCAGCCTCCAGATGGCACAGAGCGGAAACCAGGCTCCGAGCGGGCCGAACACCACGGTATTCATGTTACTCACTGCAGTAAACTCAAATATCATCGGGACGTGCTTAAGGACGCAAAGACCAAAAGACAAGGAAGAGAGCCCCGCACTGGAGGTTGTGTACTTACGTACTCTCCGTGCACACGGTCCCCGAAGGGGAGGGCTTTCTGAGGGAGCCCCGTGCACCCTCCGCACCCACCTGACGGCGGAACCCTGCTGCACTCTAAGGCTGCTGTCCTGGGACCTCGGCACGTCCCTGATGGCATCTACCCAGCCAGGGCTGGCCCTCTCTTTTGCAGGCACACCTGAAGGGAGAAAACCAAAAAGCAAAACACTTTCCATCTTGAGGGTACGGCTTGCGTTGTTTGCATTTGCACATTCGAAGGAGGGAAGGAGGGCTTGCTTTAATCTGTCTCCTCCCTCAACTCCCCTTCTGAGAGGTCCTGCTCCTTTTCTGCCTCCTCTCCCATTTCCAAAGCTGAAGTCACACACACACACACACACACGCACACGCACACGTGTGCACACACGCGATTTCCTGTGAATCCAAAAAAATAAGAAAGAAAACAAAAAGCTGGCAGATGCTGATTTTTCCGCTTAACTGCACATATTTTATAGTATTTCTCTGTGTTTTTCTCCCAAGACGCCCACCTGACCTCGCTCGCTCTCCAAATTCCCTCCATTGTGGCCAAATGTCACAGATCGTGTGAGGCAGTTGCAGCCCATGAAAATATGCCATAAATGAGCGCGGCTGCCCCTTGCTCTTAACCCTTGCCTTGCCTTGGACAGCCATCTCTTCTTCCTAAATGAAAAGCCCCTTCATTAGCCAGGTCTTTCTGACGCGGAGCAGGGGGGATCTGGAACACACCCTCACTAGGAAGCTAAATGAAAACAGAGTGCTTGGTTTGTATTTGCCTACAAAAGTCTTGGCGTTTCAACTAGTATTTCAAGAGCTGGGGGAGGAAAGCACCCTGCCGTGTCTCCCTCAAACAGCGCAAGGACAAAGAACCTGCAGAAAATGTCAGAGCCCCCAAGCACCCGCCTTAGAGCTAAAATTTGTTACAAGAAAAAGAGAAAGGCAATGCTATCACAAAATTTAAAACAATTATTCCACAAACCAACCTAAAGGAAAGACAATTCTTTGGGTACCCTAAGTACGGGCTGAGCTGTGATTTTGTATTCACATCAAAGTCGACTCTTTAATTTTTTTCTAGAGGTTTTCAACAGTTTCTGAAAAATAAGAGCAATTTTCAGGCGTATCTGGTGCCAGGCACAACAGTAGTCGGATCTCAAACGTGCCTGAAACAGGGTCTTATTCCTAAGACATTCCTACCAGACATCTAAATAGATGTCCCAATTTTAATCTAATTTGCAAAGAATCTTGTGACAGGAAGCTCCAAATCCAGGGAGCTCTCAGTCTCCGAAGGTTCAGGGATGTGGCTGGAGGGGAAGGACTCAGAAGTGTGCTTCTTAGGAAACTCGTGAATTTTCCAGGTTCCTCTATCACCTGAAACTGCTTATCTCTGGTCTGCTGTTTTAAGTCTGCGTTCCAGCGTTTCTAAACAGGACAACTGCTGTGAACAGGAACATTTTCCTTCAGAAAAACTCCTCTTTTCTACATAGTACGGGGACCAACTGCTGGTTCTAATCTTGCAGAGCTCCCTTGCAGAGCTCCCTCGGAAATGCATTGTTTACAACTTCTGAATTTTTTTTTTTTTAAGATTTTATTTATTTATTTGAGACAGAGAGAAGGAACGCAGGAGCCGGGGAGCAGCAGAGGGAGAGGGACAAGAAGACTCCATGCTGAGTGCAGAGCCTGATGCCTGGGCTCGATCCCAGGACGCTGGGATCATGACCTGAGCTGAAATCAAGAGTGGGTCGCCTAACCCACTGAGCCACCCAGGCGCCCCAGTTCCTGAAAATTTTTAAGCATGTGAAAAACGAATTTAAAGTAATGTAAAAGCTCTCGATTTCTTCCCTTCTCCCCTGGTTCAAAGATACCGATGGGAACTTCAGGGCAGAGCGACACTGGGGGGATCCAGGGAGCAGATGGCGTGAGGACCGGTCCCTTCCTCCCAGCCCTCAGCCTCAGCGGCAGGCTGGGCATCCCTCACACACCCTTTGCGCTCTGCCCGTCTAGCTCTGCTAAGATGCCCAGGACGACGTGGTCACGCGGGGAGAGCGCGTGCGCGCTGCCCCCCGAGTGTGAAGCTTATTGTTCTGCGAGCCATCTTGGTCATTTCTGTGCAAAGGAACTATAAATTCTTCAATGGTACTGAAATGGTCTGAAATGTAAGTTTGAATGACTCCATGGAATATGTGTCCATATAATACAGTGTTTTACTGTCTGTTTGCCTTTTTCTGCTAGAAATATTTTATTGTTTGGGATACAGCACCACTGTGGGTTCACCATCTCCTTAGCAACAGATGCTAAAGTTCTTTGTGTCAAATTCCACCATCGTGTAGACAGGACCCCTCTCCATACTGCACTTCTCCTTCCGACTGCTGACTCTCTGAGCCTTTCTGGGGCAGACCACCAGGAATGAATCAAATTGGTTCCTTCTTTCTTTCTTTCTTTCTTTCTTTCTTTCTTTCTTTCTTCTTTTTAATTTTTTAAAAACTGTAGTAAGATCTACATCACGTAAAATTTTGCACTTTAACCATTTTTAAGGATACGGTTCTATGGCGTAAAGTACAGGCACATTGTTGGGTGTCTTTTTGTTTTTAATATTGATTTCACACCCATTTGCAGAGCCTGGCCCTGGGCCAGGCTGCTAATAGTGCGGTGAAGGAATCAAGACCTTTGACTTCTTGTAGGTTGATGGCACTAACATCTGGGTGCATTGGCTTCTGAAAAGATCTCGAGAAGAAGAAAAGCAGAGGGCACGTGGCTGAGGGCTTGCTTTTAGAGAATATGGGCAGCAAGTCCCCCTCTGAGGAGGTGCCCTAGGTCTGAGACACCACCAGTGTGAAGAGGACCAGCCCTGATGAGGTCTAGAGAGACATTCTGCGAGCAAAAGAAACACACAAGAAATGACAACAGAATGCTTTCGGTTGGTAAGTGTATATATATACACACTGGGTGTGTATGAAGGACAAAGAGTTGATCATTGAGCCAGAGCAGGCTGAGCCCTGAGGTGTGGCCCCAGTGGAGGTCAGGGGGTCGGGCAGGAGTCCGGTCATGCTGGCCATCGTTGGGAAGTCATGGGGGGCCCACGGGGATGTTAGGCAGGAGCTTCTGTGATATGCTTATTGCTAGGTAAAGGTTGTTCTGGGATGCAGGTTGTATGCAGGGTGGGGAGTCAAGGGGTAAGATTGCAAGGAGAGCACATTCCAGAGGCTCCCCTGGAAGTCCTGGAGAGAATGGGGCGGTTTGAATCAGGCTGATGGTGGCACAGATCGCAATGCGCGTAGAGGTGACACAGGACCAGCTCTTACGGTAGAACTGAAGCCACAAAACCCAGACGCCTTCTGAGCTTTAATCCTGAACAACAGAATAATGACGGTGCATTTACTACGCAGGGGAAGAGAGAGGAGAAATGTTTTTATAGGGAGGGAAGCCTGTGTCGAGACTTCTGCTCGACGGGTTGGGCTGGCAGGTAGACCTAAGAATCCGGTGCCCTGTGGAGGAGCCAGGCTGGATCTACAGGCATGGAGGCAACTGGAATAGAGTGTTCGAAATGAGGGGGTGGATGAGACGTCTTAGGAGAAGGATCAGTGTCTCTTTGTAAAGGGAACAGAATCTTGGCCTCTGACCCTGGATAAGTCCCTACTCTGTTTTCCATCTGAAGAGCAAGAAGGTTGTCCCTGGATGATGCCAAGGCTCCTTTCCAGCTAAATGTTCACAGTTCTTTCTAATCTCTTTCCAGGGGCCTTGTTCTCTGCACACAAAGATGCCTCTGGGCCATCCACTGAGTGATGGCCCCTGGATGGAAGGCGGTCATCTAGAAGGCCGTCATCACTCTTGAAATTTCTCGTTGACAGAGTTCACCACTGGTATGAGGAGAAAGCCAGTCTTCTTGGCGGAAAGAGATGCTTCTGTTTTGTTCTGGAAGAATATTGTGGTGGTGGTTGGCAGCAGCAGCAAGGATTGGGAGTGAGAGAAGGGGAAGTTGAACAAGGCTGGGTCAGAAAGTATTACTTCTTCAAATGTCCTTAGAGTGGCGTAAGGTCCGGGTCATCATTATCTCCCTCTGAAACTCCCCTCTGTCTCCTCCACCACGCACTCTTCTTCAACCTTCCTCAAGTCCCAGGGGACTCTTAACAGTGAACCAGCAAGATAAGCAGGGAGCACGTTGGAAGCAAATCAATCTCAGACTTTATGAAAAACTAGCTATTGCTGAATATTTTTTAACTCCTCAGGGAAAATACTTCCAACAACCCTATAAATCCCCTTGGCCTTTGGCTCTGAGCAAACATACCACAGATTCAAAAATGAACTAGGTTTTAAGCCAGCCAGCCTTTCTTGTGTCCCATCCACTGCCATCACCTTGACAAGCGTTCAATCTACAGAAGGTTTGGAAAACCGGAAAGAGGAAAAGTGCCCCCAGAACCTAAGGTTTTTTTTTTTTTTTTTTAAAGAATATTTCCTTTGGTATTGCCTGAAGTGCCTTAAATCGACAAGATGGCACTTGTGCGGGAGGGTGGGAAGGAGGACTCACATAGATGTGGCTTCAGGTCCCAGCTAAGAACCTTCCAGCAGAGCGGTTGTGAACAAACTCCTTACCTCCCGCAGCCCGAGTGCTTATCTATAAAATGGGGGTAAGATCTCAGGGCTCTTGCAACTATGATTGCTCCCATCACTGTCAGACTTATTCTCCGTATTATTGTTACTAGGAGAAGCTGGAGTCTTCAGAATTCCTATTCTCCAAATGCTCACTTTACTCACAGAACACAATCACTGGTTTTTCAAAAGTTTCCTTACAGTGAACATTTTTTCAAGGACAACATGTAGTAGTGGGGAAGGGACTAATAGTAGCAGAAAAGGGTAGTCGGATTGAAAACCGGACACCACCTGGCTCACAGCACAGCACTCATTCAGAGGGGAGTAAGGGGCAGCTTCTCATGTTGGAGAAGGAGCTGCTGACATCCCACAAAGCTTCACCTGGAGTTCCATGGTCCCCAGATAGTCCTGCAGGAAGACATGGAGGTTGGCATGAGCTCCCTGGGTCTAGAGCAGTGCCTGGGTCGGGGCTGGGACTGAGCCTTCACAGCCACCTGTCCTTGAAGCCAGGGAGACTGCCCCATCAATGGCAGCAAGCCTCCCCACTCCTGCGCAGATCATTCAATGCCCTTCTGCGAGCGCTGCCCTCATCCTCCCCACGTAGGGCTGCAGGCCTCGGTTCTGTGTAGCACACCCTGATTCCTCCTAGTGGGGGAGTCCCACGGGGGCTCATCCACCAGTAGGGCAAGTGCTGGTGCTTACCTTGTGCAAAGCTGCCATTTCCAGCGCAGGAAACCCAGATGCTGTGGCTTGGCAAAGTCCCTCCAGTGTCTTCTGGTGACACTACTGAGAAACGCCGAGAGGCTCCTAGGAAAGGGAGATAGCCTTGGCCTTGCAGGCCCTCACAGGCAAATAGGAGAATATACTTTGGAAGTGGGAAGAAAGGTGAATTCTTCACAAGGCCCAGCTTGAGCTGGCCAGGACTCCAGCCCCACGGCCCTGGCTAGGAGGCCTGCACAGAGGCCTAGCTTGTGCCGAACCGTGGCATCACATCCTGTCAGCCTTCAGTCCTTCCTCTGTGCCTTTTCAAGTGTCAGGGACAGAGTGGAGAACAGGACGGTCCAGGCCTTCCTTGGAGATGGTTGGGTGGGTGGGCAAGGCCCGGAGGCACACAGCAACGGAGGAAGCCGATCAACAACGTGTCCATGGGACCTGAGCGTGGAGGTGGCCATAAAGCCAGGAACGAGCAGTTGACCAGTTGTCAGGGCCCTGCTCAGATGGTGCAGGGACCTCCTCTTGGGGCCTGAACGTCTAGCAAAAGTCTGGTGCTCTGTGGGGCCGGGATAGGGGCAGTAGGGACAGCTTGACTTTTTGAGGAACAAGGGAAAGACAAGTAAGATGAGGGCTGTTGGGAGTGCAAGATGGAGGGACGGGCCTGGAGGGTTTGGTTTTACCCGAAGTATGATGGGAACCACGGATTGCTTTAAGCATTGACGTGGCAAGGCCTGGATCGCTGCTGCCTCAGGGGGGTGGGCGGTGGGGGGACAGCAGCTGGGGTCCGCACAGGAAGTCACTGCGTGCAGCCTGAGAGAGACTCAGGTCCCGCAGCTTCAAGGAGAGACAGTGGGAGGAAGGAGAGCTCAGGAGGGCAGAGTAAGGGCCCCGCCGGGGACGGGCAAGCCTCGAGTGAGCCTGCCCCACTGCCGGGCTTCTCGCCCACCCTCAGGTCGGTAATTGTGGTTGCTTCATTAGCACTTCGCGAAAGGCTCCTCTGATCCTGCGCAAGGGTTGTTCAGAGCCTGCTAATTACTGAGCAAGTGGGATGGGAACACCGGGTTGGGGATCTTAATCTAGGACAGTGTTTTTGCCAGGTTCAGGACGTTCTCTGGGAGGGTCGTTAGCTCTGTGGAGCCACGAGGGACCCATTCGGCGTCCTTGGGGAATAATCCGCAAAACCAGGCTCTGGCTGAGAGTGTGAACTCGTTTCGGTTCTTGTTTATCCTGGAGAAGTAATAGCTTGATTCCCTGCAGAATCGATGAACGTTAAACTCTAACCTGTTCTAGAATATTCAATTTTAAATTTTACGATCATGCACTTTTACACAGAAGTGGGATGATAGTTTCAGGAACTCAGGTCACATGCCTTTAAAACGCCACTTGGTATTTCTAAGGGTGGTTTCTATTCAAGTCTTCAGACAAATCGCTGAGCTAAAAAATAATTGTTAATTGAAGACGCCCTTTGATAGTAATAACGAACACTTTCTTATTGAAATTTAAGGAAAGTCACATTGCAATATTGTGTCTTAACCAAATCTTTATTTTACAAAAAAAAAATTGACCTCCATTTTGTCAGTTCACCTAAGAGAGAAAGTAAAATCAAGCATAGACGTTTCTCTACTTTCCACTGATAAAAACTTCTCAAAAATGCAAGAATCTGCAGAAAAATTTGGAAAGATTTATTCCTAAAGTGTCATAATTATGCATAAAAGTCTCCATTACATCATGTCATCTGGGCACTTCCTGAACATTGAGACCTTCCATAATTAATTTTAATATGAAATTTGGCTGCATCTTCCCATTGGAGACCACGTAGATTAAAATACATCAATAACTCGTAAGATGTTTATTTCTTGTAGGGTGCAAAAATATTTTGCGTGTGTTGTGTGTGTGTGTGTGTGTGTGTGTGTGTGTGTGTGTGTCCTGAATTAAGGAACAGGAGGGTTTTTGTTTCCAGATAGAGTAGATTCAGAGAAGTTTGTTTTGCCAATATTGCTGGCCTATAAAATCTTGGATTTAAAGAAATACAAAAAGACAGATCAAGTAAAAATCTCTCCCTACAACAAAAAACCCAGGAACGATGTTGAAATTCTAACAACAAAAAGATTTCAATTCATGTGCCACGTGCAATTTGCCACTCTAAAAGATATCGGAAACCTCTAGATAAATTATACCGACTTGTTGGAAGTTGCATATATTGATTAAAACATCAAGCAGTTACATACAAACCAATAATGAATTACTTCATGCCGGAAGATAAAACTTTGTGATATTTAAAATTACAGACTTGAAAGTAAGTAAAATTACCCCTAATTACGCAGAAGGGAGCAACACCTTCGCAGTAAACAAGATAAGCACCTCAAACAGCGCTAATAATTTTAATTAACATTTTCTAGTTTCCTTTCACCTCTTTTCAAGGTCACCTCCTCCCTCTCTGAGGAAAGGCACTCCGGCTGCCACCGCCGCACACACTTCCTCCGCGGTCCTTACCATCAGGACGAAGACACAGGCCAATTTTATAGCACTGATTTTTTAAAAATAAGTAATTGTGCACCAAGGTAAATATTGAATCACCGCAGCCCGTTAGCGATGATTTAAAAATGAATTGCAAATCTAATTTCTCAACCTTGTTAAGATTGTAACTTGTCTTTACTGAGTCCCTCGATTTGAATTATGAAATATGCCTGAACTGTTGAATATTCAGATTATAATCCAAGTCTTGAAGAGTTTAGTTATCATCGCTGCAAATGAAGCTCTTGCATCACACAGCCTATCTGCATAGTATTTGTATTCTCTGCTGAGTACCGATTAATACATTCATTTGTTCAAGATTTATGATTCTGCTAAACTGTTTTCTCTCTTTTGTAAATTAAGAAACCAGTAAGACTGGGGTTTTGTTATATCAATGGGTTTGTTCCATGCCACAAATTTAATGTACGGGGTCACTCAGAATATAATGTGTAGAGAAAGAATCTCATTAGGCTACAATGAATGTAAAATGTGTCAATTTGATCCAAATGAGAACTGTAGTAAAACCATGTTTGATGTTCATGTGCAATAAATCTTTAACATTTGTCTGTAAAGTATTAGAGAACCCACAGGGAAATCTGTGTTTGTGATAGCGGCACATTCCCCATGCTTTTCCTCTATTATTCTTTGTTGGCATTTAGCATATGGAAGGAAAAGTGAAAATCTAAGATGGGGGTTATTAACTATGATTCTAAAGTAAATAGAAAATGAACCACACGAGCTGCAGAGTACTCTAGAAAAACCAGGAGTCGTTTTAGAAAATAAGGAAAACAAACCTTTGAAGACACCTTCATTGTGCATTTTGAGAGATGCTATAAATAGTCCTTCAGTTTCAATCTTGGAAAACAACACCCAGTTGGATCTATGTTTGCCTTGAGTGTCTTTTAGCTTTAGATTTGATTTGGGGAAGATTTTAATGTTTTCATTTTATGTTGCATATGTGATGACCATTATCTTCCCAATTCATTTTTATTTTGATATATTCATATTGTTAATTACTGTTGTATTTCAATTTTCTCCCTAGTATTTTTGTTCCTTCATAATGGCTTTATGGTTCACTGGACCGAAATGACTAAAATGAAAGATTTCCAAGATTTCTTCTGGGAGTAATTTACAAAAGACCACCATTTTTAATTGCTCCTGATGTTTAGTTCTGGATATCTGCTTCAGAAAGAAATCAATCTCCGTCTTTTAGGTGCCATACTGAGCACATCATCATCTCTTTTAGAAATCTTGATAATTAAACCTTTTTTCCCGTAAATTACTTGAACATTTTCCTTCCCGATCTGACTCCTCTAGCAGTTTCGAGCACAATAATGCATGTACTATCTCTGTTTACATTCTGTAATTCTTTTCTTTTTGCAAAAACTTGTTTTGCTCTTTAATGTCACAAAAGATAATAATTATCAGTGTGACGTCAAAAATAATTAAGGGAAATAGCAGGGTTTACCCAATAGGAGAATTCTTCCTGCGCAAGAATGGAAGAGAATTAATTTCCCGATGTTACTATAATTAAAGTCACCTGCAGAATCCCAAGTACAAGAAAAGTTATCAACGTGTCTTCAGTAAAAAACAGCTTCTTTAAAAAAAAGATTTCGTAGGGTCATTAATAAGATCGGCGGGAACATTCTGTCAAGAAGCCATTTCTTGTGAGGCACCTTGCTAAGATTCTCTTAGAAGGCTACGTTCCCCTGTTTGCAATAACATGGACACACATTCCTAGGAAACATGCTGATTTCAATGCCAAATTAGCGTGTGGATGGAAAGAGGGCTCTCTCTTCATTACCTTTAACTAGATGGCCATTGCCGATTCGGGGCAGGAAATTGTCACAGTGAGACATCTGCAACTGTCTTCTGTGCTATGTAGTAACTCAACTTGTAAAGGTTGTGCTAACTGATCACCAGTAGTCCTGTTTTCTCTGGCAAAACTCTATTCTTAATATTCATGCTGATTAAAGATGTCTGCGTTGACAGAAGTACGGAGAGTCAACTATTGTACTCGTGTCTGCACAAAGTACTGAGCAAGGGCTCGTGCCTAGAGGAAAACGCTTTCTTCAGGGCGCGTTTGTGCAGTCTACGCGGGGCCGCGATTCTGTATGCAACGATTCTGTCTTTCCTTTTCACTTGAAATCCAAGGGACTCGTCTGTATTTTCCACTGGCGTTTAGAATATATTACAGGACATTTTTTTGAAACGGATTTATTTTCCTGATTATGTTTGGCTTTGATTAATATTAAAATCAGTTGCCATCTCCTGAGTGTGCTCTGTGTTGGAAGGAGGACCAGGAACGCGCAAGGAGTTAAGGGGAAGCCAGCCTGGTATTTTACTGTGGATAATTCAGATACAGGATCAGGAGTGGACGGCGGTGAATTCTGTTAGAGAATCATAGTTCTGGACACAAGTCCCAGAGGAAGGCCGGTCCAGGCTCTCAACCAGGGGCAGCCTCCATCCGGCCGTGGTACACAAGCTTCCCCAGATGCACGTCCGAAGTCAGACGGAGATTCACAGGCAAGTCTGGAGCTTCTGGGCTCATACTCGTGTGGCCACCTAGCAGGGCCCTGGGAGCTCCCACAGCAGTGTTGCATTTGTACTTTGGAGGGCCTCAAAAATGGTGTAAGCTTTTGACTTCCCCACCCCCGAAATGGATTAATCCAGTCCATTGTGAAGGGCACAGATTTGTCTTTCCAGTTTTCATTTTATGTTGTGTATAAATTCAGGCTTGCATTAGAAACAACCTATTTGAAGACAAGAAGGGAAGGAGAGCACACCTCTCCCTTGGGTCCGTTTTGCTGTCCTGGAAAAGAAAGAGATCCCAGGCATAATGTCCTCTGAATGCCCTCCTTGTGTCCCCACATCCATGCCTTCCTTCCAATTTCTCCAGCCAACTGTAGCCCCCAGTTGGGGGTCTCATCCATCTCATTCCCAACGCCCCTTCAACCATCCCCTGTGCTCATGCGGCCTGAGTCGTTGTTCTACAGAACACGCCACTTACCTGTTCGGACTGGACCTCAGAGTGACAGGGACCTCATGGCCCAGCACACATCCTTCTTGGCCTCGCTGCCCATCTCCCTTATGTACACTCTGTATTCTAGGCAATTGGTAGAGGTGGAAGAAAACAACCAGCCGATGAATTCCCCATCTACCCCTTGTCAGTCGTGAATGTGCGTGAGTGAAATCCCCACGCTTCCGTTTGTGCCTCTATAAGATTGTGCTAGAAATAGTCCCTACCTCACAGGGCTGTTAGAGAATTAGCAAGGTCAAATATGTAAAGTTTGAGGCACTGCTTGGTACACAGTAGGTGCTCAATAAATTTACGTTCTTTTTTCAATGCTGACAATCTCCTGAATGCCCACGTTGTTCTCAGAGCACTCACTCAGCCTGTGTCCATTTATAGAACGCTCCTGCCCCACCCTCGCTTACCTGTCAAAATCCTCAGCGCCCTTCAGAACCTATGTGTTAAGTCTCCCACACTCCACGTTGTCACTGTCCGAGCGGGGCCCTGTCTCAGCCGCCTCTCAATCTCCAGGGCCACCAAGAGCAGAGTATGCACTCAACAAATTAGCGTTGCATGAATAAATGAGCTGAAATGTAACCTCTTCCAAGGAACCGTTCCAACCCCTCCCATCCAAAAGCACCCTTGCCCTTCTCCGAGCTTGGGTAGACCATTTTTCTGCACCTTTAAGGGCTGTCTAATGCTTTCGGTCTTATAATTGGAGAGGTGAGCTATACACAAACACAGCCATAATATATTGAGCTCCTTGGGGGCAAAGGCTGTCTCAGCTGCTATGATGGAAACATCCATGACATTCATGGCAGACCCTAAAGGATTATTTTGATGGAAGGTGTTCCTTGCTCCATGTAATAGATACAATTTAGCCAAGTGCTCCATCAAGCAACTTTCTGATTCTCTCATTGACTTAATTATGGATACATAAAATTTGGCACAGATTACATGAGTGGCTATTTAACCCCTAGACCCCCAGGTAAATTGTTGACATTGTTTTGGAAATAATCCCTAAAACTTGAGTTATTTTTTTTCTCCCCCCAGCACCAAGTTTAGAGTGATTTTTTTTTTTTATGAGCTCCCATCCCCCACGTTGTTCCAATCCTTACACTTGCAGGTCTCTCTCCAGACATCTTTGCCCAGTAATAATTACGGTGTGTTCCCAACCTAACTGATGGCTGGTGTCCTCATTAAGGACCATTACCCTGAAAAGGGTGTTTATTGAACCTGGCAGAGTGCTGATATTTGTTAGACCCTGTCATATGGTTGATGGCGTTTAGTCAGAACTCATTCGGAAACAGGAGTGAGCCATTCAAACTGGCACCGGCAGCAGGGACACGGAGGTGTGCTCAAGATGGCAGCACAACTCTCCATGGCACCCGCAGGCCAAGGAGGGCTGTTCCACCAGGTGGCTTGACTCCTCCACTCCCCCCTCTCTGAATTCTGTTAAATGGATTTCTGTTGAGTGAGAGGTATTCCTACCAAGTCAATGGAAATTAGAGAAACCACGATATGTTTGAATTTCACAACTACTTTTGTCCTACACAGGCCATGCCAGGATTATTTTAAAAGGATTGTGACTAATGAGAGAATTGATGCCATTGGGGAAAAGTATGTTTTCAGATAAACCAGTAATTTAATTCTTTATATAATTACAAAGGATTGAGCTCACTGAGAGATGGAAGAATTCATTATCTTCTGGGAGATATTACAAAGATAGAGATTTTTGTGTAAACACCTAGAATTGCCATCCGTGTTAGTCATTCTATTTCTTGAAAATACGTATACCATAGAAACTGGAATGTTGGGGTATCAACGTACAAAGACAAGGACCAGAGCCTAGATCGATACTCTGGAGTTTGCATCTGGCTTCCTCACTTCTCCCCAGCTGTGGGAGGGCTCAGCTCTTCCAAGCTGCAGTCTTCTTTTTGGTAAAATTCATCGACTCCAGTGATTTTAAAACATGCTTGATGTGCTGGAAATGCTGGTGTAGGACCAAGCAAACGGAATATGCTAGCATCCCTTTGAGGTATTCACAGTGTGGGGGAGGGTGGGTAGTGTATTTCCATAAACATTTCTTGATGTATATACATTCTACAAATAGATGGAGAGACCAGGACTTATAGAAACAAAAGCTGAAAGACCAAATCTGACCAAAATGAATGGACTCAAAGCCGAGACAATGGCTACTATTGATGGCTGATCTTTATTGAGGGCTGACTGTCAGACCTCTGCACTGACGTGTACTGACACTATCTCATTTAATTTGTTGAAACACAACCTACTGAATCTCTGCATTTTGAAAGATGAGGTGTAGATCCCCAGGAGAAGAAAGAAATGAAAGGCAAAAGGAACAGCTTGCAGAGAAGAACCAAAACATTCACGTGTTTGTTCATCTATTTGTATCACAAATATTCTGGGCGTGGGACACTGTGCTAGGTTCTGGGATTATAACAGGAGGCAAAAACCACTCTTGATCAAAACATGTTTTTCAAGTGATTCAACAGTTACTCAAACAAATAGTCCCTCGAACACCCTTGTCCAAAGGCTCTGTCTGGGAGGGCTGTGAGACCTGGTACGGAGACGGTGGGGGAGACTGAACCCGGCCAGGGCAATGGGCAGTGAAGCTAAGATTTAAAGGAGGGAGAGGAGAAAGCCAGACGTTGTTGAGAGGGAAGGAGAAACCAGAGTAGAAACAAGCAGGTGGGAGGGCTGGGAACAAGCCAGGGAGGCTGGGAGCCGAGACTGGAGGTCTGGGCAGGGGGTGGACAGAGGGTGGGTGAGCCCTGCAGGGCCTTGCACCACGTGAGAGCATTTGGTCTTGCTGCTAACAACTACAGAAAGCACGGAGACGAATTTAGTTTGCCTGTTGACTTTGGTGTGGGGGAGAAATTGCGAAAGGTCTGCATAGACACTGGCTCAGCAGACAGGAGGCCACCGCCATGGACTGTTGGTAGAGTGAGGAAGGACAAGTGGACATGGGTCTCATGATACTTAGGAACTACTCTGCCTGTCCACCTGGGATTGTTCCAGGCTAAGGTGAATAAGGCCATATAGGTCACAGAGTGGGGTTGGGCCCTGTGTTTCTCATGAAACAAGAAGCCGGAAACCACCATCCCAGGGCTGGCATGGTGGCCCATGTCTGGCCTCAGTCTTTTGCTCTGCAACCCTTGGCAAGGACCTTCATCCTCTCAGCCACTCATGGCCGCCTGAGGATGCCACAGCGTAAGCCTCTTGTTCGCATTCCAGAAAGGAAGACAGAAATAGCAGAAGGAATGGGAAGGCATCTGTATCTGGAAAGCAGACATTTCTTAGACACCCCAACTCACCGACTCTTGGGGCTCTTTGGCCAGAATCCTATCACATGACCACCCTGCTGCTGAGAGATGCTGGAAATGAAGTTTATTTGTTTTTTGTTGTTGTTGTTGCTGCTGCTTTTTTGGCCAGGCACTCTGTTGCCCTACATAAAATCAGATTTTTGATTTGTAAATTAGAAAAAGAGAGTGGACATTGGGCGGGCACTGAGGAGTTTTGCAACACTGCCCTGCTCTTCTGGTCACTAGAGTGAATTACATTGATAGTATTTATTACTACCTAATTACAGATCTGTTTGTGGACCATTTCTCCCTCATGTAAACTCCAGGAGATCAAGGGCTTTCTTGTCTTGTTCATCAATGAATTCCCAAGGCCCAGAGGAGAGTCTAGCACGTAAGTGGTGTCTAATAAATTTCTGTTGGATGAATAAATGAGAGGTGAATTCTTGCAGAATTGGTGATGGATGGGAGGTGGGGGAGGGGGATTTGGAGAAAAGGGCTCAGAATGACTCCTGTTTCTACTTGCTCCCAGGAGCAGTTGGTGGGACCATTTACGGGGCAGGGGAGCCTGCAAGAGGGCAGTTCAGGGGTGAGGCACGATGGCTTGTGGGTGCCAGAGGGAGCTCCGAACCGGCAGCTGGCTAAACAGATGTGGAGCTCGGAGGGGAAGTCTGGCTACAGACGCACCTTTGAGACTCTTCCAAGAATAGGTGGAAATCAAAGCCAAGATCGTGGATGAGATTCCTGAGGGAGAGAATATAAGAGGGAATGACCACTCGGTCGCTGGCAATGTAGAGGAGATGTAAGAGCGCTATGGGAGATGAGCTGAAAATGCTAGAAGAGACCAACTCCATAGCCTTTCTCCCCCTAGTAAGGCATCTGGGTTGAACTAGGCCTGGAAAACACCCTGAATTCATTCCTTGATTCACTCAGTGAATAGTTATTGATGTTTACTATATGCTGAGCACTGACTCAGGCCATGAGAGATGGAAATGATTGAAACACTGTCCCAAAGCACCTCACTGCCCCACCGGGGAGACGGGAATGTGAGGAAACTGCCCTAATTCAACACAGCAGGTGAAATAAGCCAGGTTGCACAGGGCCATCTAGGTCACAGAGAGGGCCGGGTGGGTGTCAGCGTGGCAGCTGCCATAAACGATGCCAGGGGTGAGCCAGGTGGCCAGGTATGTCTAAGCGATACACCAGCCCTGAGGGGCTGCACGGAAGGGGCGAGGTTTGCTCAAAGCACTCTGAGCCGCAGGGCACAGCAGGAGGCGGGCATGGAGGATGGAGAGAGTGCCAGTGTGGAGGGCGGCCTTGAGGAGGGAAAGCCGAGTGTAAGAAACACCGCCCCGAGGTCTGGCGGTGGTCTGGGCGGGACTCGTGCAGCTCTGCTTCGGAACATAGATTTTATCGAACAAGGGATAACTGAAGTTGGGACATAGGGAAGGGTGGAGGTCAAGGATGAGCCTCAGACTTCTAGCTTGGAGGACAGGCACGTGGTGATTCCACCAACCAAGGGGAAGAATCATGGGGGAGAATGGGGAGACCACCTCTGGATGAATTACCCGCCAGCAGGACACTATCCTAGTAGATGTTTGTGGACTAATAATTTATAGGTAGTACAAGGAAAAAACACACACACGCACACACAAAACAGAGGCTAGAATGTCTCCCAAGTTCCTGCCTTGGGTGACCAGGGAGACTGTGGTGCCAGGAGCTGAGAGAAGGAGCCCTAGATGTGCGGTGGGAAGTACAAGTCGTGCTTCCACGGGCCCCTCACTGCAGGTGTCTGGGTAAGCACCAGAGGATGGAGTCTGGAGCCGGAGGAAGAGAAGCGTCTGAGGCTTGAGCAACTGATCCCTGTTGAAGCCAAGAGAAAAGGTTAGCTTGCCAATGGGAGGTGGGCTGAGCCTAAAGGGCCCTAAATCTGGGGGCGGCAGCGAGTTGTGTTGGGGGTCAAATGATATGCAGGCACAAAAGAAATACAGGAATCATGTAATGACACTAAAGGGCATTCAAAATATTGTCACGTGCTACTATCAATTTACAATTACATATAACCTAACATTATAAAAGGCTGCAATAATAAAAATAATGTAAACATCCTATAGGAGACAGAGATGTGTATACATGTCATATATTTGCATGTTTTATACATTTACATGTCCATATATTTATGTTGTAACATTCACGACCACCCTGATAGGACAAAAGGAAAAGTCAGAAATGCACCAGAAGGGGCGTTGAGCTCGGCCGGTTGAGCACCTGACTCTTGGTTTCAGCTCAGGCCACAATCTCAGGGTGGTAGGATCGAGCCCTGCTTTGGGCTCTGCGTTTAGCAGGGAGTCTGCTTGAGATTCTCTCTCTCCCTCCCTTTCTCTCTTCTCTCTCTCTCTCAAATAAATAAATAAATAAGAAATGCTCCCGAATCGCTGGCTTCTGACTCACCAAGCAAGGATGTCATCGGGATGAGTGATGGGGAAGAAATCACGCAAACAGAGAGGCCATCCTCTTAAAATTTCCTTCCCACAAACAGATATGTTCCCCAAACACGCAGAGAAAAGTATAAATTAAATCGTGTTTCTTCTTAAAAGTTCACCGCAGCCATTCCAGCTAAACGAAGGCTGTTTCTCTGCAGTGCCCCCAAACCCACACTAACTCTCTGGTAGGAAGTACAAAGTCTAGGCTTTCAGTTCGAGTCCACGTGCTTCCCTCAGATGGCGGGGGCCCACGCTCAAGGAGACGGGCCTCTGAGCGCACCGAGAGGCCTTTTTCTTGAGGGCTGCACTTTGAGCTGCTGGGCTCTGCGGCTCCAGGACCCTTCACCGATGAGCTGGGGGCCCCTTATGGATCGACTACTCCTCAAGCAGCGTCCTTACCTGCAGGAGCAATAACGAGGCCCCCAGGTGTCCCACCGTGGTTCTGACCCATGAGTCACGAGGACGCAGGCCTAGAGCGGGGTCTCCGCAAGCCTAAGGTATGTTTCTCCCAGAAGCACAAGGACGGCGGGCCGTGAAAAATCCAATCAAGGAGAGAAAATAAAGGAAAAGATGGGCCGTTCCGTGTGGGAAAGCAAACCCAGGCTTTTCTCATCCGTCCGGGACAAAGCATTTTGCAACAGGGCACATTACCTCCAACACAAGTGTTCCCCTTCCCGCCGGCCTCGGGTGACCCTGTCCCTTCCCGCCCAAGGCTTCGTGAGGCGTTTTCTCAAGGGGGCACCCACCCTGCTTGGCTCCAACTCGGTTCCCATAGTCAATGGTATTACATAGAGCCCAGGAGATGCCTCTTCTTGTTTCCAAAGTGCGCCTCTTCACCCATATGCTCTCTGCTTTGGGGTTACAGTTGACACGCACTTCTGGGCCGGGCGTGCTCTGCTCCCACCAGTCCGCGGCACGGGGAAGCCGGGCTGAGCGTCCTGGCCGCACGCCCGAGCCGCCGCCGGATGGGGAGCTGCGCCCGTGGGCACCTGCTGCTCTCGGGAGCACTGGCAAGCGCCAGCGTCACTGTGACTCCACCACTCATTTGGATTCCTGTGTATCCGTGTCAGGGCTTCGTCACGGAGGCCCAGAGGGCGGCCCCGGCCCGGCCCGGGTGGCACCGGCCAGGTGCACCAGCTGGCCCTGCGGCGTCGCAAGCGGTACCTTCTCTCCGGCCTTGTGAATGACCTCCAGGAGGGATGCCAGGGTCTCAAAGGAGAGGAGCTGCTCTAACTCAGCGCTTTCTCTCAACTGACTAACGTGGAACAAGCTCAATGGTGTCGGCGGAATGATACTCTGTCAGTGAGTGCGAAGACTTCGAACACTAAAGTGAAGTCATCTGACGACCTCTGCTTCTACTGCGCCTGGAAACCTATCACCCCAGCCGCTCGTGAGCCCCCAGCGGCTTCCCTCCGCCCAGGTGGGTCAGTGTGGGCTGCAGCTGCAGGGCATGGGGACCGTAGTTGGGGGTCCTGTGGACCCAGGTTGCAGGTCTTGGCTCTGACACCCAGTTTTGCCCTTTGTGGACAGGCTTCTGGAGGCTTTTCTCCATCCCCTTCATCCTCCTCCTCTCCACCCATACCTGTCTGCTTTCCCAGCTCCAAGACTGGTTTGTGTTAACGTCCCTGATACCACCTGGGTCATCAGGTGCATGCATGCTCTTCAGCCTGGACTCTGGCTTCTCAGCAGGAGCTCTTCCAGGCGAACCTTCCCTCTGCCCTGATGCGGGGACACCACACACGCCTCCTCCTCAAGGGCAGCCCCTCCCGCTGCCCCGACTTCCTCTGGGTTCAGCCTGTGCCTCTCTCTTCGCCCCTCACCACACCCCATGGCATTTGGGCCCATGGCTGTAGACGCCACGGAGTCCCCACCTCAGCCGCTCTTTGGAATATCAGACTCACGGACTCAAACACTGCTCAACATTTCCCCTTAATCTCAAAACTTAAATGTTCCAAACAGAACTCAGCCTTCCACCAAAATCTGTTTCTCCCACCATCCGCCTTCCTCCATGTGCCCCACCAGCCACAAATCAGAAATCCAGACCCTCCATCTCCTTTCTCTGCTGACTTCCCTCTAGTGAATGAGTGCTGAAAACAAGTCCTGCAAAGGTCTGCAGACTCGCCCCTGCCGCTGCTCTGCCCACCACCAACCTGCCACCTGCAGGGCACAAGGCCTCCTTGACAGTCTCCGTGTCCATCTGCCCCTCCTCGTCACCTGCCTGCATGAGGCCTCCTGGCTCAGGAGTCGAAATTACAGCCTATAGCACGACCGCTGCGACTTCCAGGGGTAGCCCTTCACTGCACGTCCTGTCCGCAGCCCTCAGCCGGGTCTGCAAGGTCCCACAGTCCTGTGGGCGTCTTCTGCTTGCTCAGCACCTTTTCACCAGCAGAACTCTCAGCCTGGAACACGTGCGTGTGCACATACGTGCACTCACACACAGACACACACAGTCACCGCTCCCAGCTCTGCTCATCTCCTAGTGCACGACTGACAGGAGGCTCCCAGGTGAGGCTCTGTGGGCTGTCCGGGCAGGCCAGGCAGGACTTCCTTTCCCTACTCTCTGCACCTGGCCTTGCCATTCCTCAGCTCCTGGTGGTGCCACTCGCCACCGGCTCCCAAGACTGAGGCTGATTGTACCGACCACAGCCTATACCGACCAGAGCCTGAAGAAGGAGCGTTCGGTCTGTCAGGTACGTGAAGGAACCAATGCCACTGGACAGCGTGGGGCCACGGATCCCACAAACATTCCACAAAATGTGTTACAGATGTTCTAGAGCTGGACGTGGCTAAACAGCCAACAGCAAGAAGACAAGGAGATTATAATACACCCATAAGATGGAAAAATAAACTGCCATGGGGCATTTTTTTCAGAAAACTTTTAGTGATCTAGGAAAACGATCACAACAGTTGAAGGAAGAAAAGCAAAATAAAGACCCAACCACACAGCTCCTAGTATTTATTAAATAAACGTAAACATAAAGCTTAATTTGATAAGTACCTATTACTACATATTAATATGATACATAAGATAGGCCAGCATGGATATAAGTCCATAAATATCGAAGGCAAGGATCGACTTTGATTGTTGTCACACTATTTTCATGATCAGAATGAAACACTAAAAATGTAGAGAAAACAAATATTTAATGAAAGAAAACTATAGTCCAAATTTTTTTTTCTTTTTAGTTCCGGAGCACTGACACAGCATGTTATGTTGCCTTATAATCGCTCCTATCCTCCTACACCCCCATCTCCATGCACACCCACACCTGTACCCCACACATCTACACCCACGCTCGGTGTATTTTTGAAAAAAAATTCAGTGTACCAAAGACACTTTTGAAATGTTTATATCTGTCGATGTGGTATTTTTTTTTAAGATTTTTTTTAAATTTATTTATTCGACAGAGATAGAGACAGCCAGCGAGAGAGGGAACACAAGCAGGGGGAGTGGGAGAGGAAGAAGCAGGCTCACAGCAGAGGAGCCTGATGTGGGGCTCGATCCCAGAATGCCAGGATCACGCCCTGAGCCGAAGGCAGACGCTTAACCGCTGTGCCACCCAGGTGCCCCCGATGTGGTATTTTTGTCTTCCAAGAGATTTTCCTGGAGTGTAGATAGAATTGTATGTAGAACATAATCCGTAGAAAGTTATTTATAGCGTAAAAAGGTAAAGGTACAAGTGATAGACAAGGATTACGATAGAACAAAATTATTTATAGTCTTTAGAAATTGCGTTGCAAGGACCTATTTGAGGCCCCTGCCCCACCCCGTTCCAAGATGTAATAATGACATAAAGTACAAGAGGGAAAAATAAAAAAGTCACAGGCACACAAAAACCACGTGGGTGCCTGCTTGGGGCCGGGAGAAGGGGAACACCAGGCAGCGAAATCGATTCAGGCTGTAGCCCCCTGGTACCTGGCAGAGAGGGAGTCCTGGAGGTCTCAGGGAGCCATGCCCATGCGCCACAGACACCCTGCTGGAAACTGGGCAAGGAAGAAGGAAAAATCCAGACCTAGCCCTGTACCCAGAACTGAACCAAGAACCAGTGCGTTCAGTGGCCTGGTTTGGGCCTCATGTTGCATTGAGGTCCAGGGGAGCCAAAGGGCGACGACAACAGGCAAGCAGCTGGCCTGGGCAGAAATCAAGGACAGGGACGGAGAACTCTCCTTCTTAAGACCTATGAACACAAAATACCAAGACACATTTGCATGCACTCTGTGCCGGCAGAAGCAAGCAGCACAGTCATTAATGGGAAGATGTGTTTGCTACAGGTGAAATTAGAACAATAGAATTATATGAAAAAAGACCTTAAAATAAGTATGTTTAGAATCCTCAAGTAAAGAAAAAAAATACCTATTTTTAGAAGAAGAAAATATGAAACAAAAAGGAAAACTTCTATCGAGACTAAGTATCCATGAACAAAGGAGCTGGTTGGGAAATCTTAAAATTGTAATGGACAGAGGGAAAGAAGCCAAAGTCCGCTGGAGGCTGGCCTCCAAAGTGCTGCGAGAAATCATTTGTCAACGTAGAGTTCTGCACCCAGCTAAGTAGGATTCAAGAGTGAGAGAAAAATAAATATATTTTCAGATAAACAAAGGCTGAAATTTACTACTCAAAGACCCTCATGGAAAGAGCTGCTGGAAGTCTTACTTCAGCAAGAATAAAGGCAAGCCCAGAGGGAAGACGTGGGTGCAAGAAATATTGATAAAACACGTTGGTAAATGTAATTAATTATTGACAATGAGAAATAATAATTAATTATGTGTGTTTTGTACAGTGAACTCAACCTCAGAAAACCTTAGTGAGGAAGGGGGGCGGGAAGTTGTTGGTCGTGAAAATGTGCTGCAGCTCTGGTCCCACTGGGGGGGGGGTGGAGATGCGGAATGGCTCAGACACCGGTGTTCGGCGTTCGGTAGTGCGGACACAAAATTTAAAGAGATAATCACGGAAATAAGAGTGCAATCTATAGATGGGTTCCAGCAGAGAAAAATACGAAGGATATAGAAAAAAAAATTAAAATCCCTCAGAAAAAAAAGAAAGGAGAAAGCACACAAAGAAATGTTGGTAAAAAAGCCCAAGAAATAAGAGCCCCAATTCTAAATGTGTCCCTTTTGCAAAGAGTACAATAGATGACTGTATATAGTTTTATACATATATATGTGTATATATATATATACACATATATATATATAGATCTTATAAAAACTACATCTAAAATAGATTGAACAAAAATATTTTCAATGGAAAAAGGAAAAACATATCTTTCAGTAGTATTACTACAGAAAATATAAAAATTGAAGGTAAAAACAGAACGAGTCCTTATGTTATAAGGCAAGAATAATCAATAAAGAAGATATTTCCATGGATTTAATTAGAAAACAATAGTCAAACACATTTTGAAAGATAGATTTACTTAACAAACCCGACTTTAAAGAGAGGAAATCTTCATGCAGCAATGAAGATTATAAAATATTTGGAATGACACAAGTTCATACAAATACTTGTGGAATGTATCTAAAACGGTATTTGGAGGTAAATTTATAGCCTTAAAATACATTTATTAAGAGAAAGAAATACTAAAATAAATAAAAAGAAAATCAGAAAAGGAATAGTAATATCAAGAGTAAAAGTAACTGAAAGTAAACACAGAGATCTAGAGATGGCTCTTCAGAAAGATTAATTAAATTTAAAAAAAAAACAACAAAAACTCCAAAGAAAATGAACAAGAGAAAAAGAAAGAAAAAATGCAAAAAATAAAGACATTAACAATGGGAAGAGGGTCAAGTAGACACAAAATATTTTGAACAACTTAATTTCAATAAATGCAAAACATTAGATAAAATGTATAACTTTCTAGAAAATATCAATACATTAATAAAATATGTTTTATTAATAAAATATAGAAAATCTGAGTAAGCCTATACTCACTAAATAAATTGATTTACCAATAAAAGTCTAGGGAAAAAGTTAGTAAATTAAAAAAAAGTGGAAAGAAGCTTAGTTTAAAAAGCCCCAAAAAAGATTTTCCCAGATAGTTCAGAGGCAAAGACAGTCTTACAGGTGAATTTCTCCGAACCTTGAAGATAATTCCCACTTTCTACAGTCATAAAGACTAGAAAATAATCCAGCATCCACCCACCTCAGGTTTTTTCCAGAAATTAAAAAATAGAGCTACATCCATACCCCATTAACAGATTAACAGGAAAAAAAAAAAAACTATTTTAGATGTGATCATTGTAGTAGATACAGAAAGCACTGAATAAAACCACTAGTCATGTTAAGCAAACAACTCTTAACTAACAAGACGTGGGAGGAAACTTTCCTAACCCAATGAAAGAGACCACCCCAAACAGAAAGCAAGTATAATCCTCAAAGGGGACATATTCTCAGCACTTCCTCCGTAACGGTTACAAGCGGAGGACGCCCCTGGTCTTGAGCCCCATGCTGGGCCATTAGTCAATGCAACATGGATAAAACAAAGTTTTAAAATGTAAGAAATAGCCAAAAGGTTCTATTTGCAGGTAGTATCTATGAAAGAGTAATGCGTAAGAGAAAACACTAGGCAATAATCATGAAAATGTATTTATAATGTAATAAGCATAAATCAAAGCTAAACACTGCCTTGCATGTCAGATTGGCAAATAGTTTGACGACAGAAATCAGTGTTGATAACTGAACTGTAAGACGGCACTCAAGTACTCCCTCAGAGGGCACTTAAGTTGGTATGGCTCTTCTGGAAAGCAACTTGTCAATAAATGTTTGTTTTTATTTATATGAGTTAATGGGAATATACACTTTCTGAGACAAGGAGTGTGATATTAACATCTTAAAGCTTAGATGCTGATGTCCCGGCATATTAGCAGGCAGTTTTCAAACCTTGTTAGATGAATTAAAGAGACATGTACAAACTATTTACAGGATTAGGATACATTTCCTGCCTTGTTGCAAATATTTTCCCAGTGAGTGATGGATCTTTCATAATGTCTATGATAGGTCAGGCAGCCGGAGGGTGGAGGGGGGTGGTCCCAGCCCGGGTGTACCCTAGGGAAGAGCCCACACTCTCACCCACGACACTTCCCCAGATGTGAGGGTGTGGGATTGATGCGGCCAGACGGGGGCAGGAGCCAGGCAGAGCGTGGAGGTGGGCAGTGCCCTCCGCTGAGGAGCTGGGGCTTTGTGTCATGACTCCTGCAGTCACTCGGGTGACGGAGGGATGGAGAGGCACAAAAGGCTTGCGCCGGGTGGGGGAAGGTGCTGGGGAATTGTTTTAATTTAATAATTTTAAACAGGGGAATGACAGAATCAAGTTTTATGGGGGAGAGAGGGGTGACTAGGTGGAGTAGAGAGGATTCTTAGGGCAGGGAAACCATCGCGCTGATACCTTCATGGCGGCTGGCTGCCATTCCCCGCTTGTCTCATGCACCCCGTAGAATGTAGAGCACCATGAGGGGGCCCCAGTGTAAACCACAGGCTTTAGTTAGTCGCACTGTGTCAATATTGGTTCCTCCGTTCTAACAAATGTTCCACGTTAATGCAAAATGTTTCTTATAGGGAGACTGGGGAGGGGCACCAAAGCTGAGGGAGTGTATGGGAACTCTGAATTTTTCAGTCATTTCTCTGGAAGCCTAAAATTTCCCTTAAAAATGCACTCTTTGAATAACACTGAAGAAGGTAATTCTAGTGATACGAGAGAGGCTGACCGGAGGTAGGGTGGGGAGGTAGTGGAGGCGTCTTCATCCCCTACGCAGGGCTCCTTCTGACCTACCCTAGACCTCTTTCGGGGGAGCACGTTCCGGCCTGCTGCCGTGGGAAGCACATGGCATGGGCACAGGGGAGGAGCGGGCGGGGGCTTCCTGGTACGTTGGCTGGGGGATTAGAGTGGGTGGGTGAGCTGTTTATACTGACACTCAAGGAAGGCTCTTAAGAGGGGCCAGCACACAGGACAGGAAGCCTTGCCAAGGCGTGGGTCTTAGCTAGCGTTGCTCACCGGGTGGGCTACACGGGGTGGCTGGTACCTCTGAGTTCTGAGTCCAAATGCCAGAAGCACCAAGCTGAGTGGGACTTGTACCCTGGGAGAAAGAATGGAACCGAGATGGCTTTTGCCGGGTACCACCTTGGCAAGCGGGAGCAGCCCATGCAATGCATTTAGAGCTGTGCGCTAAATGCTTCAAGAAATGAACGGCACTCAAAGCCACTCGACCTGGGCAGTCCCCCCCGCCCCTGCCAGACAGACAAGCCTATTTTAATAGGCATAGGCGTCTTCGGTCTTCCAGAGATTGGAAGGAAAATGAATAGTGAGTTCTGGAGGAGTTCACTTTTCCCGTTGAGTCTCGTTTCTGGCGAGCCCTGAGTCACAGGCCTGCCGCAGACCGCCTCATGGGACACGCTGGCCCTGCCTTTCTGTCCCGTAGCTCCAGGGCTCCCCCAAGAATACCTTGGAAGACTTTCCATTACAGTTGTTTATACTTAAAAAAAAAAAAGTGGAAGTGGGTGGGTACTTGTACATTACATGTCATTCATTATTCTAAATGTAGTTTTAATCAGTTCAACATGAAAGCATCTTAATATTCTCAATAATGGCACTGGTAACTTTAAATATTAAAACCCACATTAGGAATTCCCCCGCCTATGTAAAAACTGCAGTATTTGCATTATGGATTGTGAGTTTGACCCAGTCTATACTTTCTGAGCTCAATTTTAGATGATCCTAGCGCTGGTTCCCAAGCCCACAGCAAATGCCAGGGAGATTAGTGGTAAACAAGGCCCTAACACATCAAAATTAAATGTTCCTAATTATCAGCTTTAAACAAATCCTCATCATGCAGCACGACTAATTCCTCGCCACGTGTCTGTAGCACTCAGAGAAGGCTTTTAGGACACACAGCATTACCATAATTTTTTCGACTGGAGTTCTCATAGGACATCAGATGAAGTCCCTACCCTTAATTTTAATTGCATAGGCTGCATTCTTAATTAAAAACTGTACAAATGGATTTTATGCCATGCCAAAAGAAATCCAAGTTCATTAGTTATAAAACCTTTTAAAAATTGATGCAAATATGTGAATTCCTTAAAAGTTTGAACTCAAAGTCCTCATTTTATGTTGAGTTGCTTTTAATCTAGAGAATAATGAAGTCAACATAAATTAAGGGTTTTTTTTTTCTTTTGGTTGGTTGGTTTCTGCCTTTCTGATTTTACGTTTTTCCTTGTAGAGCGAGATTCATTTTAAATTCAAATTCTTTAGAGATTTGTAGGGGGGAATCCTTATTGACCTTTTCTCCCTGGGTTTTGCAAATGAAAGCTCATAAACCCTTTAATAATTTTGCTTATTAAGACACAATTACATCATCTTCAGTGACAATAGGAACCAAACTTGCCAACCTATAGAATTAAGAAGAGCCTTCTCCAAATGTATATGATTTACTTTTTGTTGTAAATTCATAATTTTCTAATTTAAATAATTTTACTCTAAAATGCTGTCAAAGCCCTCCTTGCTTTTGAACTTTACAACTTTAAACAGAGATGCTCAGAGAAGCCACACATCCATTCTCCCTTGTTTTCACTGTGTTTTGCCAAGTAGGATACCTTGTACACAGTGGGCATCTAATAAGTATTGGTTGAACATGTGCGTGCTGGGTCTCCATGACCAGGAGGACGCCTACCTCTTTTTGACAGGAGAAATTTGAGCGGTTGGGTATAGAGAAGTTAGTTATGACTAAACCACAGCCCAGTGTTTCTCTGGTAAAAAATGCCTCTGTGCTATTTGTTATAGTAAAAAATAAAACTTTAAAAATGTACATCTCTACCTTGCATAGGGCTATACTGTCCTGTATACCAGCCAGTGGTCTTATGAAATTAGTTAAAAGTAAGCGAAATGTAGAATTTGGTTCTGCAGTCTCACCAGCCCCACGTCTGACGCTCAGTGGCCATACCATCCGTGCAGAAGGTTCTGTTGGGCAGGGCGGAGGTGGGGAGTTTCCACGCACGTGTGTGTGCTCCATTCGTAGCTGTCTCTAGAGCACGGCTCATGTCATTTCCACCGTAGTACTCACAAAACTTAAAACCTTCAAATCATTCAGCTCCTTAGAAGTGTCCTCCTGCACAAAGCAACCTCTGATCTCTCCCTCCCTGCGTCTCACACTCTTCACCTGCCCTGTCCCATGGCCCTGCCCCCGCAGCACGTGGCCTCTGCCTCTACCTCCCCAGCCGCCCTGTGGCGCTTCATGGAGAGGGGTTTCCACAAAGCATATCCTGCGTGAGGGTCACAGACCTTACTCACATTTATCCAAGCCCATTTCCCCCCAGTCTCCACGAGCGGGCCATGTCAGACACATCAGGATGCTGTAGGCATGACCAGTGTGTGACAAGTAATAGTCGTCGCTACTGATGTGCTGACTCTACCTCCTGGCCCCTCCCAGGTTGACAGGCAAGGCCAGGCGCAGCAGTCAGATCTGCACCTTCCTCTCCACAAGGTCCTGAAGGTACGCACAACACTCACACCATCTGAGAGCAACTGTCTGAGGATCGCCAGCTCCGACCCAACCAAGGATGAGTTTCATTACCATTTCAAGGAGATATAGCAGGAAAAATGAAAGCCCTGGTCAGAGCCTGGAAAATCTGAGTGAAGTTATTAGCCTAGTGCGTAACCAGTGCAACTGTGCCCATATTCCTTCCCCATACTTCTCAAACGTCAGAGAGATTGCCACGTGTGTCAGTCGGCATTGCCCCAATGCTTGTCGTAACGCAACTGCAGTTTTTAGGTCTCAGGAGTCTGTGGCTCAGGGGATGGTCCAGATGCTTTGGGCGGCCTTGCCTCACTCGGCTGGGCTTGCTCATGTGTTTGTAGACAGCTGGCAGGTGGGCTGACCTGGCTTTCACCGGGATGACAGAGCTCTGCTACATGGCTCCCTCACCTTCCGGGGGGCTGACCTATGAGGTCTTCACCGTGAAGAGAGCAGAGGAAGAGGGTGAGCAGAAGCGTGGAAAACCTCTGTAGAGCTAAAGCTCAGAACTGGGGGCGCCTGGGTGGCACAGCGGTTAAGCGTCTGCCTTCAGCTCAGGGCGTGATCCCGGCGTTATGGGATCGAGCCCCACATCAGGCTCCTCTGCTATGAGCCTGCTTCTTCTTCTCCCACTCCCCCTGCTTGTGTTCCCTCTCTCACTGGCTGTCTCTCTGTCAAATAAATAAATAAAATCTTTAAAAAAAAAAAAAAAGCTCAGAACTGGCATGCCATCACTTCCGCCATGTTCTGTGGGCTAACCAGCATCATTAGGGAGCCCAGAGTCAACAGGTGGGAAAACACATTCCACTCTTTCGTGGGAAGAGCTGCAAAGTCACATTGCAAAGGGCATGGGTCCAGAGACAAGTGAAGGTTTATGGTTATTGTTCTCAATATAACAGCTTTATTGATATATAATTCACAGACTGTACAATTCACCCATTTAAAGGGTACAATTCAATGGTTTCTGGTATATTTACAGAATTGTGCAATCATCACCACAATCAATTTTAAAATATTTTCTTAACCCCAGAAAGAAATCCCATACCCATTAGCAATCACTCCCCACTTCCCTCCAGCTCCCCTCGCCCCCATCCTAGGCAACCACTAATCTACTTTCCATCTGCATAGATACGAGGGCTGTGGCTAGTTTTGCAATCCATCTACCCACACACCTCTCCTTCCACAGGACTGATATGAAATATGCTATTCCATGAACAAAAGAACTCTGGTCTAGTTGAATAAATAATCTAGTTTCTGTTCCTGTTGCCCCAGGGAGGTTGGGCTAGGGTGCTGAAGCCAGAGCCCACGTTCCATCATCAGGTATCCCAGACCGGATCTGAAATGGCCATCCTCTACCAGAACCTCTGTGGACGGCGCACCAGCCCATTTCCTAGGCAGAGACAACGGTCCTCAACCAGAGGCATTATGGCCTGAAATTCCATGTAAAAGCTGCAAGAACTTCTAGGTTAAGGAAAGTTCAACCATGTTTTTCTCCCATCCCCCCCCCATTCTTCTCCATCTGCAAATGGAACCGGGAATGTTGAAATGTTGCAAGAAAAAAGAAAGGAGAAAGAAAGAAAGAAAGAAAGAAAGAAAGAAAGAAAGAAAGAAAGAAAGAAAGAAAAGAGAAAGAGACTCTCATGGTATTTCTGATCCAAGCAGAAGCAGAAAGTGCCAGGGATCTCATGGGAGGACCTCTTCTCAATGATTTTCAGTTGAATTTTTACAGGCCCATGAGGTTAGGATAGTTAAACAAATTTCGGATAAATGCCGCTGGCTTTTTATTCATTTATGAACTAACCTTTCAATTCTTTTGAGGTTCAACCATCAGCACGTTCTACAGAGCCTGAAAACAAAATGTTTCAATATGATTGGAATACACAGTGTTCAGAAAATGTCATAAAATGGAAAATAAAAGCTTGGCATTTTGTTTAATAGAATTATTCAGAGACTTCTTCATAAATTTCGTTTACACAGAAATTCATTTGGGTCAAGTTGAGTAAATCAGCAAATTAGCTAGGTTAGTCCCTGACTTAATTCAGCAGCTTTTCAGAATTCTGAACTTTCTGCCCAGTTGGCTCTGTCTGCTGTGGATTTCAAATGTCTCACCGTGAAGAACAGCCAGGAGAAAACTGTAAATTTGATCCTCCAAGCGAGAGAATCTATTGAAGGCCTGCACTGTCCTTGCATGGGTCCGACAAAGCTGCTGGAATGAAATGGAATGGGGTCTTATGAATAACGTCAAGATTGTCTTCTCAAACTGACCCCCCCTTGCTTCCTTTCCCTTTCGAGGGGAGGACAGCTGGAGCCAGACAAACTCAGAGACATTACATCAGGGAGAAACAGGGAGGGGGAGAGGGAGCAGAGAGAGCGGGGAGAGAAAGAAGGAGGGACGGGGGAGAATGAGGATGGGGGTGCTGACAGGCACCAGGCATAGCACATTGCATTTGTAGATTTTCCTTTTTCCAAAACTATTCAAGGGCTGGGGGAGAGAAGCAAGGAGAGAGGAAAGAGACGTGGGGATACAGCTTCCATACAGCACCTATAAGTGTTTTGTTTGTTGAAATAGAGAAAAGCTCCAGGAACGCAGGAAAGTGAGCTGAAGGGGGGAAGCTAGGCTCCTGTGCCAAACCAGCCTTTTCTCTGTAGAGCTTTTGTTTCTTCAAAGGTGCCGTAAAGCCTGAAAGGAAAAGAAATGAGGAGCTAGAATGTTGTTCTTTTCAGATCTTTCTTTTGCTGTTGACTTTGATGTCGGGCTGCACAACCTGCCCACCTTGGCTTTGCCTTCCTTCTCCACCCACTTTGGTGCCATGAATGAAGTTTATCAGCCAGCGACGGGCTTGTCGTTAGCAATCCAGGTAATAGCGTACACAGGCTACATTTGTATGGATTCCTTTACACCTTGAAAAGTGACATCTTGTCTTGGACTTCCTATTTCAAAGACTTATTTGAGACTATTTTGCAGAATCTTGAAACCGCCAGAGTCCTTGAGGGTCCACGTATAATTGTTAAGTCACGCGCCAGGAAAAGAAAAACGCATGCAATGCCAAAACCTACCTGACTTGTCCTAGAATCTTCAACTTGACCTGGGAACTTGAGATTCCTTCTAAATATATTTTGGCTCCTTCCTCAGGAAGAGGAATAACAGAAAAAGGTGACTAGTTAAAGACCAGTTTTCTTTTCACTCCTACTCCCAAGGTTTTATGATCAAAAACAAAGAAAAAAACACCTCAGTGCAAGTTCTGCCCTCCTCTGTTCTCGCACTTTCTCTTCCTAACCACGCCCCCCTTCCCCTCCTGCACTGCCAACCCCACTGTCCTTGATCTCTCTAATTCACACTTGGGCTTGATATTTGAGTACCTGTGATTCCGGGTGTTGTGCAAGGCCCTGAGAGTGCCTGGGTAAGCAAGACACAGTCCCCGTCCCCAGACACCTTCTGGGCCAGCGAGAGAAACTGTGATACTGTGCGATACATTCTCACTGGAGGTATATACTCAAGCTCCCGACACCTAGAGGAGAGAAGCACTGACTTTATTGGGGAAGTTAGAGATGATTTCATGGGGGAGGGGTGATATTTTAACAGGATATTAAATATGAGGTCAGTGTTTTCAAGGCAGAGAAATGAGAAGAAAGTGTTGCAGGAGCAGGAACAAGGCACAGCCAGTGCAGATGATGGGTCTGGGCAGCTCATACTGTGTTTAGGAGAAAGAGTCATGCAAGACCAAAGCTCGGTGCCTGCAGAGCAGAGGAGTAGAGAACAAACCCAGTGTGGCCACCTGCAATGGGCTGTGTATTCCTGGAGGAGTCTGGGCTTCTTATGTACCTTAGATGGTACTAATAGATGGCTGCAAGGTGGCTGGAGAACTGGGAGGACCAGAACCAAGATCATCTGCCGGGAAGTTATTGTGGTCATCTAAGCAAAGAAGGGACAGATATAAGAGGCTTCAGAGGTGAATGGACATGACCCTGTGACCAGTGGACAGTGTAGAAAGGCTTGAAGGAAAGACTAAGGGTGCCTGAGGGGTCTAGATAACACCAGGAAGCTAATGATGGTGACATCGCATCAACCATGGAGCAAAACCCCATGGGGAAGATGTGAAGGGCAGGGATGAGAAAGGCAGAGAAAGCGACTTCAGCTTTTTCGTAGTCAAGGTGCCTGCATGAGCAATCAGAGTGGAATTATCCAGGAAGCCAGTGAAGAACAGAAATGATTCTGGGGAAGGACTGGGGTCAGAAGAGAAAAATGTGGCATTTGTAAGCATGTCAAGCACAGCCTAAAGTCTTAGAAAGACTGAAATGGCCCAGAAACGTTCCATAAAAGAAGGACCAGAACATGAAGTATCATGACACGTTACTGGTATAAAATGTGACAAGATACAGGCCTTGTCTTCAACTCCACTCACCTGGCCCTGAAGAGGGGCAACGTGTTTACACAAACCAGGAGACAACGGACATCAAGCCAATAAAGGCGATAAATTGTCATGAGCCACTTATAAAGGTGAGCATTTACTGATTGCATTGGTGGCTCATAGTAGAGTGTTGAGAGTAGAGGATGGGAAAGAAAGAGAGGAGGACAGGGAGAGACTCTCAGAGGAAGAAGGTTAGAACTGGTCCCTGTAGATGAAAGGTGGGAGAGCAGCCCAGAGGACAGCAGGAACCGAGCCATGGAGGTGTGAAACAGCCGAGTTCTTTAGCTGGGTCTTAGCTGGGGGTACAAGGTGGAGTTTGGAGGCCATGGTGAGAGAAGAGGCTGAGAATACACTCGGGCGCCAGATTATAGGGATTGTTTATGCCAAGAAAACAAATTCAGATTTCACCTTATGATCAAGGGAGAAATACCAAAGAATTAGGCAAGATGGCAACATGGTTAGGTTTGCAGTTTTAAAAGGTCATTTTGGCATTTGATGGAGGGAGATTTGGAGAAGTCTGAGATGTAAGGAAGGCAGACTGATCAGAAGGCCATTCTATCTGCAGATAAGAAGAGTAGTAGTTTGAGCTATGGATGGGAGAGGAGAGAGACCACAGATTTTAAGAAGAGAAAGGAACATCAGTAAGAACTGGCTGCTGGTGGGTCGCCTGGGTGGCTCAGTCATTAAGCGTCTGCCTTTGGCTCAGGGCGTGATCCCAGGGTCTTGGGATCAAGCCCAGCATCGAACCCCGCATCGGGCTCCTCCGCTGGGTGCCTGCTTCTTCCTCTCCCACTCCCCTGCTGTGTTCCCTCTCTTGCTGGCTGTCTTTCTTTCTGTCAAATAAATAAATAAAATCTTAAAAAACAAAAAAACTGGCTGCTGGTGCAACTGTTGAGGAATGAGGTAATTAACAGTAAAAGACACCTCTTAGGTCCAGGCGGGGGCTTGGTGGACATCGGTGTTGCAGACCAAGATGGGGAATCAAGGCAGAAAAGCTGTTTAGGGATGATGGTAAGGTGAGATGTAGGGAGAGAGAGGGGCTTGAGAAAAGTGACCATCAAGCTGTGTGTGTGTGGGGGGGGCTCCATGTTATCATGACCATTGGCATATCTATAGTGAGCCCTCAAATTACAGTTTTTACCATTAAAATGACAAAATACAAATTGTTACATTAATATATATAATATATATATGTTATATATATATGTGTGTGTGTGTGTGTATATATATATATA
>NW_024426885.1:3896104-3911352 GCF_017311325.1 Ursus maritimus | reverse complement strand
TATTCAAAATTTATCTTCAGACATTAACCCATCCCCAACTTCTCCCAAATTTCCAGTAAGCACTTTACTGCTAGAAAACTAACCAGGCACAACTAAATTCACTGAAAAATAAGGGTAATGATACTACAGGTGTGTCTAGTTTCCTACTTCATCAACCCATATGGGAACCCAAGTTCCTCTCGGTCTATTCATTCAAGTTACAATTTGAATTTTTAACATAGTGTGAAATTAATGTAATGGGCAAAAAGCACAAAATTACCACAAATAGTAAGTACCAGTCCAAATTTTTTTTCTGAGCATAATAATGTCTTCCAGAGATGGTAGTATGGATTATCTGCAAATAATTATCTAACAACTATTGTGTAATGGCATTACTCATCTCTTTCCTGGGATAATATCATCATTGACAACTACCATGTGTTTGCTAAGCAAACCTGTCACCTCTTTTAGCATATTTACAGAGTAAGTTTTATGACAATTCTCTGTTCTTTTCGAAAGCCAAGCCAAATATTTGTTCCCCTAGAATAGCTAACAAAGCAGGTACCACCAACAAAACAAAACAAAACACCAATAAATAAAATAAAATAAAATAAAATAAAATAAAATAAAATAAAATAAAATAAAAAAGACTATTGAGAATAATTTATAATATTAGAACTTGATTTTTGTAATTAAAAATAAACTATTAAAATGCCCTCTTTATTGGTATCTATTGTCTAGTGACCTGATTCTATTAAAACTGCCCCATTATTAGAAGGACCCCCCAGAAGAGAAGACATAATAAAAATAAAAGCAAGACAGGGGTGAGTTTAGAGAAGCACAGAGAAGATGAGACAGAAATACTATAAAAGCACAGCTTCAAGACTCCCAACCAAGTCATTACCCTTCTTACATTTCAGAGCTTGAAATAAGTCTTCACAAGTCACTTTACCAGTTTCCTTTGCCTAGGAGTTCTGCTTCCATTTAGGATATGGAGAGCTTTAATAGATCTTTGCTCCCACCCAAACAATGAGGGGAAAAAAGGATAATCTATAAGTCTTACATTTTCTTAACCTGGTATCACAAGGTGACTAGGTGAATTGAATTCTGAATGGTGACAAGCCTCTCCTAAGAAACATAAGACATACTAATGGTTTTCCCTTTGGCAGTGCATGGATTAAAGAGGCAGACACCATGACAGCAAGTAAAAAGAGAAAAACTGTAATTTTAACAAACTCCTTGAGATCAAGCGTGGGCTAAAATGAGAATTTTAAATCCTTGACAGCCTTGGACACAAATTAAGTCCACAAGACCTCACAAGCTCTTTCCACAAGCCACTACTAAGCGCTTGCAAGAAATCCTGGGGAAGGGAGAAGACCTACATGGGTCCTCATCAGCACATATGCACTAAACCCTACTCCCCAGAACTTTGTCTTTTTAAAGAAAAGTCTTAAACTACTGCGGAAGGGACAGGAAATCCCTACCTCACCCAAGGACATAGGCAAAGACCTACTGTCCCTATAGAGGAGGTAGAGACAAAACATAGTTCTCCCTGCTCCAAACAGGAGCTTTGAAGTCTGTTTCTGGAAAAGGGGCAGGAAACACTCCCTCACCAAAGACACTCTTATGAGATACACAGCAAAATTTGGCTGCCCGGTGAAGAGAGGCAGACACACTAAGGAACCCCTTTTAAAGTACACATATACATATCCTGCCTAAGACTAAGGCTCAGCTAGGAGAGCTGAGGGTCACACCCTAATCTCACCCTGAGCCTTATGCCAATAATAGTCTTCCTGAACTGTGGAGCATAGAAATTGCTGAAAGTTGAAGATGTGACAGGGACACTGAAAAACCCTTGGGCATCCAAAGCCAAAGGAAAAAGATTGCACCAGCCCATCAATGGAGGAATTTCCAGTCCATCATGCACTAAATATGACCATAGCAGCAATAAAACCCAAATACAACCTAGCTAGTGATAAGATTGACTCAACACACCACAATAATGATGTAGCAGTGGGAGTGGGGGGTGTATGTCCATTTTAAGCATAAATATATTTTACCTCAGTATCCACTCTTCTACATTTAATGCCCTTCATTAAATCAAAAATTACAAAACACATGTTCAAGCTTGTGTGAATTCGTGTGTACACACATTCACACACACAAGCAAGAGAGCAAAAAAAAAACAAACAAACAAACAAAAAAAAAACCCTTCAAGAGGTAAGGTAGTCCATAGAAATAGACCAAGAGATGAACCAAATATTGAACCTAATAGTGAGCAGCTTCAAAATAACTATATTCAATACATTAAGGATCTAATGGAAAAGTAAACAATTTGCATGAACAAATGAGGTAAGCCCAGCTATGTGATGGAGACTAGGAAACAGAGTCAAATGGAAATGGTAGAAATAGAAAATATGATATCAGAAATAAAGAATTCTTTCAACTGACACAATGGCAGACTAGACAGTAAAAATGATATAATTACAATAATAATTATAATAATAATAATAAAAGTGACTTTTAAGCTAAATCAATAGAGAATATCCACCTGAAAAAACAAAGAGTGGAAATACAGGCAGTAGAGGCAGGGAAGAGAAACAGACCAGAACTCCCAAGACCTGTAGGACAATATCAAATGTTCCAACACACTCAAATAATCCCAGAATGTCAAAAAGTGAATGAGGTAGAAGAATATTTTAAGAGATAATGACCAAGCATTTTCCAAAATTCATAAAAGATAAGCAAGACACAAACTACGAAGCACAAAGAACTTTGGGAAAGTTAAATTAAGTACACACACATACACAAACACTTTAACACATCATGGTCAAACCATAAAACAAACAAATGAACAACAACAACAAAAAAAACCGTGAAAATCTTGAAGACAGAAGAAACCTTATATACAGAGAAACAAAGATGAGAAATATCAGAGACTTCATGCCAGTAACTTTGAAAGCCAGCAGACAAGAGTGACATTTTTAAAGTAATGAGGAAAAAGGCAAAAAAAGAACTATTAACCCATAATTTTATGGCCAGTAAAAATACCTTTTATTTTTATTTTTTTAAAGATTTTATTTATTTATTTGACAAATTATTATTTGACAAAAAGGCAAAAAAAGAACTATTAACCCATAATTTTATGGCCAGTAAAAATACCTTTTATTTTTATTTTTTTAAAGATTTTATTTATTTATCCGACAGAGAGAGACAGACAGCGAGAAAGGGAACACAAGCAGGGGGATTGGGAGAGGAAGAAGCAGGCTCCCAGTGGAGGAGTCTGGTGTGGGGCTCGATCCCAGAATGCCGGGATCACTCCCTGAGCCGAAGGCAGACGCTTAAGGACTGAGCCATCCAGGCGCCCCTAAAAATACCTTTTAGAAGGAAAGAAAAACAAAGCCTATTTCATAGAAACAAAAGCTGAGCAAATTTATTATCAGAACTACACCACAAAAAATAGATAGATAGATAGATAGATAGATAGATAGATAGATAATAGATAGATGATAGATAGATAGATAGATGATAGATAGATAGATGATAGATAGATAGATAGATAGATAGATAGATAGATAGATAGAGAGATGATAAGTTAAAGGAAGTTCTTCAGACAGAAGCAGTATGATACCAGGTAAAAATACAGTTCTACACAAAGGCCTACGGACCTTCTCAAAAATGGTAAAAATGTTGGTTAATATAACATAATTTTTAAGATTTTAATTCATTTAAAGGATATCTGATTGTCTAAGGCAAAGAATAAAAATATATCATGGGTTTACAACATACACAGACTATATTGTATAACAACATGGCACTAAAAATGGGAGAGAAAAAATGAAAGTTTACTGGTGTAAGATCAGAATGCTCTACTTGAGGCGGTATAATAGTATTTCAAGGTGATTGAGGTAAGGTAAAGAACAAACCCTACAGCTGCCTGTAAAAAATATAAAAGTGGTATAACTAACAAATGAATTGTGGAGATTAATTTAAATTATAAAAAATACTCAATTAATCCAAAAGAAGACAGAAAATGAGGAAAAGGGAAACAAAAATAGGCAGGATAAATAGAAAATAATAGCACCCAACCATATTAGTACTTTACTCAACCTTATCAGTAATTGCATTAAATGTAAATGGTTTATACACCCCAATTAAAAGGCAGAGATCATCAGATTGGGTAAAAAAAGCAAGACCTAACCTCATGCTATTGATTAAAAAAAATCTACGTTACATATAAAGAGACATAAAGGTTAAAGTTAAAGAATAGAAAATAAATATCAAGAAACACTAATTAAAAAAAACAAAATAAACCTGGAGTGGCGATGTTAATATCTGGTAAAAAAAAAAGTTTGATAAAGAATGTTACTAGGGACAAAGATAAGTTTTAGATAATAGTAAAGAGATGACTTCATTAAGAAGATACAATTTTATTAAGGGTGTATGCGCTTAATAATAGATCCTCAAAATACATAAAAAATGATAAAACTGAAAGGAGAAATGAAAAACATTCACAATTATAGTTGGAAATTCCAAATTTAAGATATTATTAGAAAGTATCTATTCATTCTGCCCTCTCAAGGCTTACAATCCTGTTTGAGACAGAGGTACCCTTCATATTTTGTATGTCTGACTCTTTGGTTGTAGGTGTGGAACTCTAAACAATGTCAGAGCAGTGAGGCACAGGGTTGCATGTGGGAAAACATCAGTCACATTTTGGGTGTCCCTGGATTTTCCAGGATTTTTCTGGGCCGTAATAACTTTAGAAGACATTGGCTCCCATTTAGCCCACAAGTACCTTAAATGGTTATATGGGATGCTGCATATGAACTATACCTTATCCACTTCGGGATGATTAATAATAACACATAACAATAACCCACACAAAATCAGAGCACCACACAGCCCTCAGGTTAAGCTTCCTATCTGTCTTTAACTCTCTGAGACACATTGATTTAACCATAATCACACCAAGGCAGGTGGACAAGAGGGAGAAACAGAGAGTAGAAAACTGGCAAGAAAACTTTTATTAACTCATAATTAAAATATTAGTGATAGCAACAACAATAATAACAGACACTGTTAGAAAGTGCCTCCAGGTTCCAAGAACAATGCAAATAACTCTGAGTTGACTCCTTCAATCCTGTCCACAGTCCTCTCAGCACAATTAGCCTCATTTTCGGAATGGAGAGCATGAGGCTTGGGGATGTTACACGCTGCCTGCTCAGGTCACTGCACTGGTAAATGGTAAAACTGAGATTCAAACCCAAGTTTGCCTGAATGAGCCAATCTCACTTGAGTATGGTGGTTGAGAACAATAACTTTGAAGCCAAACATTTACTGAACATTCCCTTTGCTCGAGAAGCCAATTAGAAGCTATGAAGGCACGTGGCCTAACAGAGTCTTTATGGGTAGTCTGGTGGCAATGCAAACAGCCTCTCTTCGTGACGCTGGCTCCCAGGACCACGATCAGAGGCCACAGGTAATTGGAAGGAGGTAGCTGATGGTTATTTCTAAGGGCAAACAGATTAAAATCTACTCTTCTGCCTTCCCCCAAACAGCACTTGTCTCAGGGCTAGAAAAAAATATATAGCCTTTAAATTGACTTCGCCATCTGTTTTGAATAATTTTGCATAATGCGAATAAGCCCTCTAATTCATCATCTCAGATTAGAATCAGAATTTTTAAAAGGAGATGCAAAGATTGAATTTGGTCCTCGTGAATCAGTAAGAGAAACTGAGGTGGGGAGACACCATTTTTCCATGATCACTTATTTACTTAGGAGATAAATCAGGCAAAACCCAGCATTTTTGGCCTGAAGGATTGTGGTTTGAGGGTGATGGGTGCTTTAGGGTATGAGCCTTTCAAATGCCGCCAGGGAGGGGGGTGCAGCTGTTTTGTTCTGTTCCTTCTGCACGTCCCAGCAAGGACGGGCCAGGCACCGGGTTATCCCAGCAGGGAGCTTCAGGTGACCCCGCCAGGACACACTCTGAATCTCCCCACTGCAAGCCACACCCTCCACGTCTGCTCCTGGCTGCACCAACAGCCTCGCATGTGTTTCCTATCCCCGGGCACACCCCCCACCCCACCCCACAGCGCAGTCAGAGACCTGGCCTCCGGTCCCAGGACTGATGTGAGGCTGGGAACAGTCTGGACTGTCTCTGATATATGACGTGAGAGGGAAGAAGACCGTACAGGGTGGGCTGCAAGGGTTACCGAGCATTCCATCTTCAACTTCCTGCCTCCCTCCTCTGGCAGAAAGGATGGGCCTGCCTTTAGATGGGTCGCGGTGGCGGGTGCACGTGTGTGAGAAAGGGCGGGAGGGTGTCTCTCAACTAAGCCACTCTGTTAGAATATCAGGCTGAAGCAACCCACTTAAAAACTTTAAAAATCTATTAAATTTCTATATATTTTTCTTTCATAATTAATACACACTTTAGTTTTGACAAAAATGTGTGTTACAGGTATGGCGACACAACTTAACCAGTTAACGGTATTGCATTCCAAGTATAACAAATAATTATTTGAGTATTCAGGTCATCTGAAACCTATACCCTTAACTAGAATGACACTTTATTTATTTTCTTTCATCCTTCTAGTATTTTGATGAAGAATATAAGATGGTGGGGGGGTGGGGAGAACTTGGTTTCCCAAGGGAGCAGAACCCTCATCATCTCAGGCAGCCATGAAAATGCGTATATTTTGACAAAGCCCACCAGCTGCACAAGGAAAACCAGATTCTAATTAACACTGCCCCAAATCTTTCTTCTTTTGTTCAGTATCTTTTTTTTTTTTTTTTTGTCATGGTTCAAATTGGCACAGGCACGGAAAGTGTGCTCACAGGAGAATTTTAATTTATTGATGTTTCTTGCCCCTACTGTACATTCCGGCTCCTATTTGGGGTAATGGATGAAGCAGATGTTTGACACCGCAGCACCTCTTCATAACTTCACTCTTCAAAACCAGTTTTACAAGTACTTACTCGTATGGGTTCCCATTGACACAGGAAGCTGAGGTCATCGTGAAACATGAGGCCGGGGCAGGAGCCTGAACTCATGTGCTCTGCAGCTGGGCCTCCATCTTTCGAGCACGTGACCGATTTATGAAACAGCCATAATTTTCAGCTTATGGACAAAGAAATAAAAGTGTTGACACCATTATTGTAACATCTGTGAAGGGAAAAATACGAGCCGATTTCTAAGTGCACAAATGGTACCAGAGTTATAAAGATTCTTTTATGCTTAATTGTATTCATTATCAGCAGTAATTATTTCTAACACAAGCAGTTTCTTCCAATTTAATGTCAACCTAAAAGGTTAAGACCTTGCAATAGAGTCATTTCTACCTCATGATTTGTTGGGTCTGCAAAGTTAGGCTAATTGGTAAAGCAAGAATTGCTTCTGGGAGCTCTAGTGCCTTGGTTTCCACTTGTCTGGATAGAGCAGATCTCTCTGTTAACATCACCGAAGGGTACAACAGGGCAAGATCCAAAAGGATCCCCAGGCTTACAGTCTGAACCGTATTTTTGTCATCAGTGGAGGGACTACTGGAGGTTCTGTGTCTCCACTCTACCTGAAGCATCCTTGTAAACAAACTTCTGAAATCGAGGGTGCTGATGTTGAGTGATGCATGGGGGCAGAAGGCTCTGGAATGCTCTGGTGTGCCACTTATGGATGAGAAGCTGGCCTCGCTAGCTTAGACAATGAGGGCATGTCTTCCTTGTGCAACAGATAAAAGCTCTGGTGATCCAGTCCTCCTGTTCAAATGAGCAGAGGTGACATCCGCTCCCCAACCCTCATCCAACAGGCAAGCCCTTTTACCTGGTGGCTCTGTCTGCAAAGGATTGTGCCATGAAGACGACTAGTAGTGTAGGGGGTTGACAGGACCACCATAATGCTGGATAAGTACCTAACATCATGTGTGCATGTGTGCACATGTGTGTGCAGTCCGGAGGAGTCAGAGAAGGGGCACAGAATATTCCATCCTAGCCTTCCAAATAGTCCCTGAGTGAGCTCAAAAATTTTGCCTATAAAAAAGTTTGCTCTGGAGATCACCCTGGCCACACTGAGCAAGCAGGCTCTACCCATGTAGGTTGCAATTCAGGGGCCTGGAGTGGCTTCCTCAGCCCCACCCTTCACCTCACAGCATGACCCCCTTGCCTGCTGACATGAGATGTCAAAATGCTAGAAAGCTGACAGTCATTTTTCTCTCTTAATCTCTCTCCAACCATTTAAAATCAGCCATCTCTTTGCATTAGCTGTGATAAATCCCAGCTTGTTTTAACTTAAGAAAGTCCGTTGTCGGCCCTGTAAGATGTCAAGTTCACGAGATGATGGACCTTCCTTTCATGTCGACCCATCCACCCCAACGCTTCCTTCACCTCCTGTCACAATAAGTCTTGAGTTAGCTTCAATTTCCTATAAACCAGTTGAGGCAAGGCTTGAGCTTGTGCCAACATCCTACTGAAAGGTGACACTCCGGGGCAGTAAGAGTGAAGGAAGAGGGGATCGGATAGGGTGGGAAGCAAATGTGAGGTGATATGTCACCTCCCTGGCCCCGCTTTGCCATAAACTCCAAGCTACCCGAACACAGCCTGGCAGGTGCACCCTCTCAGACTGATGGAGTGTCACCAGATGGACTGTAGGGGAAAACCAGACCCAGAGTAGTGTCCGCTGCAGGGAGTGATGCAGAGGGACTGGCCCTTGCCTCCCATTGGTCAAAGTGCTCCCAGCATGGAGCCAAGCCCCCCTCACACCTGGGTTTCATCACCAGGGAAATCCTTCAGGTCATGATACAAAGTCCATCTGCCTAATCAGGACCTGGTGCTCAGACATCTAAGACCAAGTGCTTAGGACCGATGCGATCTGCGTGTAAATACTGATTGTTGTGGGATCTTCTGCCATTGCACCTACCTCACAGGTATGGAGACATCAGAATCAACGTGGTCATCATTTCTGCCAGGTTGACCAAAAGACAGTCTCAGAAAACAACTCTGCACCCTCAAAAGCATGAGGCTGAGCCTTTCACCACGCAAGACAAACGACGCTCTCTTTGATACCTGGTGCCACCCCTAACAAAAAAAAAAAAAAGAATTACAATAATATGAGCGTGATTCACTTCCAGGAAGTAATTTGGATATGTGCCGATGAGGGATGTCTGCCAGACTGTGGTGCTTTGTCTCTCCTCTGCTCACCACAGCAAATTCAGGTCAGATAATCAGCACTTGTCTTTATGCCTTATGCTTTCTGAATTTCTGCAGTACCATGAGTAGGAGGTAAAAGTTCTGAAACCTTCCATGAGGTTGTTGTTGCCATGGAAACCACTCCCTTGGAATTCTCATACTTATTCCCAGTTGGTGAGCAGGAGATGTTCCAAACCAAATACTGAAAGAGCTCTGAAAGCCAGACAGAAGACAGGAGGGCATGGGGAGTTTGGGGAAGTCCCCAGAAGGTGACAGTAAGGATAAAGGAATCAGGGAGGATGAGGATATAACCTTCCGTCTGCCTTCTGTCTGGTGAAGAGACTTGGACCCCACATACCTGTCCTTGTAATATGTCACCCAGGGAGCTCCATGCCCAGGCTCCATAGGACAGTATGAACTTGTCATGCTTGTGGAGCTGGACTGACCTCTCACTACCACCTTCCTTCTCAAAGAACCAGCTGCATGACCTCGGGTGAGCCATGCCCATTTTCTGGGCTTCTGTGTCTGCACGTCTATGAGTGAGGCTTCTGGCTGGTTACGACCCGAGGTCCTTTCTGCTCTAGGGAATTACGATGCTTTTAAATGCACTGGCAGAAGTTCTGGTTAATGGTTGGCTGGTCTGGAGTGTTTTCCTACAGTGGGCCAAACTAAGATCTCCAGTAAGGTTAGGCTTGAGGGCGCCTCGTCTGTAGCAAGATCCTTGAGGGAGCGACAACGCTAGGTCTTTCCTCACGGGGGTTGGTCATTGCGATTGACTTCAGTTGGCTTCAACAGAAATTATTATCAGCAAAACTTCCATTTGTTTTCAAATCATTTCCAATAACACCGTGAAGAATAAGGACAGTGGACAGACAGGAGACTGTTTCAGTCCTTATAACTAGCTTGGGAGGGGAGTGTGATGGGTATGACTACTCCACTCCCTCAGATGAGGAAACAGAGGGTCAGAAAGTCAAATGGCTGGGAGCCTCACGGACAGGACGTGCTTGAGGCATTCCATCCCAAGCCTCTTGTTCTGCCCAGTGCCAGCCTCTGGTTCAACATCCTCTCAATTCAAGAGGAAAAAATACTTACCCAGTTGTCAGGCACCTACCTCATTGCTCGGAGAAGCCTATGGATTTGAACTTGAACCTTGGCCCTTCTTGGATTGTGGGTAGTATTTTGCAGCAATGGATTGCTGCCCCAAGGAGACATGAATGTGTGTTTAATGCTTAAGATATACTCTTGCTAGATCAAACTCAAAGAGAAAGTCTGAATCTGTCCTCCAGGCTGGGGAGCGAGTGCAGGGTGAATGGCAGTCTACGGTAAAGAACAGAGATGGAAAAGGACAGCAGCGGGCACGGAGGAGGCTGGAGCGGTTCGCCCACCTGCAAATCCTCCAGGAGGAGAGGGAGAGCCAGCAGGTGGATCCGCCTATGGGGCGGGGGGGTTCTGGGTCCTCCCCCAAGCAGTGTGGGTGGCCCTTTGCATCCCTTCTTTCAGTGAGGTGTACCCAAAATTTTGCAAGAGTGAAAAGGATGATGGTTTGTACATAAAATCTATTTCTCCTTGAGCAGTTTTTAAAAGTCAAATTTTGAAATTTCAGTGTGTGCATGTGTGGGAGGTGAAGGGATGGGAGAGAAGGGACAGAGTCGGCTGCGGGGCTTACAGGAAAGCAGCGGGGCCCGAAAATATGCATATGCCGGGTGCTAATTTGAGCGCATTTTCCCTGAATTTAAGGGAACTTATACTATGGTTGTGCCAGACTATTCAACAAATGTCTCAGGCTATTTGGTTTTTGTTTCTGATTTTTTGAGTTCTAACTGCTTCATTCATATTAGGGAACAAAGCATCCATATTTTAAGACTGATTTATGAATATATCCTGCTACAAACCAATTTAGAATTCAGTCCCCTCCACTCCATGCTGAATTAAAATACTGACATCTGCCAGGAGCAATCGGTTGAGATGAGTTTGAGGTTTGGTTGCTTTGTTTTGCTTTGTTTTAAAATACAGTACAAAATGATTTTAAGTGAAATTCCCAGGAATATAATTTGGGGCAAAGACAATCGAATGCTTAATGAACTCTATTCCCGAGCCTGCTATTTTTATCCCCATTCGTCTTCTCCGCTTGCACGTCCCCGTGCAACCGGCGGTGGCGGCTCGGGGGCCGCAGAGGCAGAGCCCCAGCCCGGGCCTCGCGGGTGGCGCTCCCAGCTTGAGGAAGGCGGCTTCCCCAGGGCTGCGGCCCGGTGGCACCGTTCCCCACCCCCACCCGGAGGGGCTTCTGGGCTGGCACAGGGACCCACGCGGAGACGACCCGAGCTGCTCCTGGAGAAACGGCTTCACCTCCTGGGCAGGTCGCTAATAGACGCTCACAGCAGGAAGGAGGCCGTATCTGGAGCCTGAAGCCTGTTTGTAAGAGCCTCTCACGAAGTCATCAGGGTCAAAGTTGATCTTCCTGTTATTAAGCTTGGCTGAGAATGTTCCTGTGGACTTTGGCAGTAAGTCAACATTGTTCATTTAAATGAAGTCGGAGGACGAGAAGGTAAGGGAGCATCTTCATGAAGCCGCGGGCCAGCGAGGATGCTGTGGAGGAAAGCGGGGGCTCCGGGGAGGGCACCTCCCCCCCACCCCCCGGGAGGTGCTCTCGCCACGGCCACGTGCACTGGGTCAGCTCTGACAACGCAGTCCGGCATCTGGTCCCTCGGTCACTCGGCGGCTGCGCTGCGGGCCACTGAGCGCGTGACAGCTTGCGACAGCCTCGGCCTCAGTCTCGGGGCGGTAGGTGCGGCTGTGGTTGGCAGCATCTCGTCTCTGTCCCCGGGCTGCCGCCGCCTGCCAGCCGGGCTCTGACTCTAGCAGCCACAGAACGAAGGGGTCACGCAGTCCCCCAGCCTCTTTCCTGGAGAGTCTGTGGGTGCGCACATTTGCACCCGTGAGCCCCACGGACCCGCCAGAGGGCTGGTCCCAGAAGCACACACACTCATGACGGCTGTGCTCTCTAGGTGGAGTGGGCTTTTATGGGTTCTAGCAAAGTCAACTCCCCCCAGGCTGTGAAAGCCCAGGGACGTTTATCATCCAGCCTGCGATGGTGGTGCACTTTGCCAAAGCCACTGCCAGCTCTCCTGCCCTGGGCCCTCCTTTCCTTCACCAGATTGAAAAGGCATTTCCTAAATTCTCACTGTTTTAGACACATTGTGGTCTTAGGGTTGGATTGCCACGGCTGCGAGGAGAGGGGCCGGCCTGCCCCCCACTCTGGCTCCATCTGCTTCAGGAGCTGGGGAGCACACCCCCCACTTCTGGATTTGTACCGCTGTCTCTGCTTTGCCACTTGTTTCCATAACTCCCGGCAGCAAGTAGGGGCTGGTTATTCCCATTTCTCAGGTGAGGAAGTGGAGGCTATGGAAACTGCACACAACATTGCCGTTCAGCACCAGGGACACAAGCCAGAGCCTGACTGCTCCGCGCTGGGGCTGGTGCCAGCCTACGGTCAGAGTCGCCACAGCGTCGCTGGGGGATGCCCTGGAGCAGGGCATCGCTGAATGGGGAGCCGAGGAGCACTGAGATCCTCGGTGCAATCGAAAGTCTTTTTTTTTTTTTTCCTTTCAGAATCATCTTGCCTTTAAGTCATCGCGAAAGCTCTAGCCAAGTAGGCTGACCACCGCGTCCCAAGGCTCCTGCGCCCGCGGGGCTGGTGCCCACACATCCCCACCTGCGTCAGCAGGAAGTGCAATGCTGGGAGGTCTTTGGGGGGCGGGAGCGAAGGATCGTAGGAGTCAGCACCCTGGGGCCCCTGGAGGTCTTCAGGGAGGGAGCCAGACTCCACGGAAGATTCAAGTCCAGAGTGTTTTTGACGCAAAGGGAGTCTCAAAGAGGGTGGACAGCTGGCGACCCTTGGGTGACCTTGGTCAGACCCGGCAGTTAGAACTTCTTCATCTGGGGTCCCCCTCTGGGCAGTGGGGAGCCACCAAGGACTAAGGCAATGTTGCACATTCAGATATGTGCCTAGGGACTCTCCCTCTGTCAGAGGGAGGAGGGAAACCGGGTGCAGCAGCAGGGAAAGGCCCAGAAGGAAGAGAAAACCAAGTAAGAAAACGGCACGTCGCTAAAGCCGGGGCTGCAGGCCTGGGCCGGAGGCTGGACCCGAGAAATCTCAGAGGAAGAACCCATGGAGAGATTTCTGGTTTGGGGGACAGGTGGGGGGAGGCATGCTCTCCACCCCTGGAGAGGAGAGCCTCAGAGAACTAGGATTTCCTGGGATATAATGGGCTAGTGGGAAGGAGTCATAGGCAGGGCCTTTGGCACTGACCGTGGGTACCCACAGAATATCTGAGGCGGGGGGGGGGGGGCATTTGCATCTGGAGCCCAGGACCAGACGTGGGTGTCCCTCGAGAGGAGGAAGGAGAAGGCTCCCTAAGGGCGGGGTGAAGAGGGAGAGAAGAGGAGATATGCGGCCTGTGTTGAGGCCTAGGAGGTGAGCAGAGCCAGACCTGTCCCGAGGTGTTGAGGGGCGCTGGGGCATGGTGCTGGCCAGCAGTCAGAGGAGCCCAAGGAAAAGTCTTCCCTTTCCCTTTCTACTCAAGTGCAGGAAAGCCAAGCGTCACAGCGTCACTCTGGCGCCCCGAAGGCACCGGCCAGCAGCAAGCTACCCCCAGGCCCAGGGCTGGAGGCACGGCTGGAATTCACACGCATAGTGGGGCTTCGAGAAGGGAGCTCTAGAGCTGCCGGTTTGTGCCTCCCCATCTTCGACAACTCTGGTTACTGTGTGAGCAAAAACACAAGCAAGCAAGAACACTTCCCCGAGGGAGCTCTGGCCTTGGGGACCTCTGGGTCCTTTTGGCTGGGCTGGCCACGCGCTGCTTCGGCCGAGGGAAGGTGGGAGGACCGCCGAGCCGTGCGTCCTGCGGGAGCCCTGCATGCCTCACTGTGCTCTTGCTCCGAGGACTGCCTCCTCTTCCCCAGTCCTCGTCACCCTGGAAGAGGGGCCTCCACCCAGCGAGCACAAGTCAGAGAGCCCTCTGCCGCCAGGCCACGGGCCCCGCCAGGCAGCCCCGCTGACAACCATGGAGGTTCTGCCAGGAAAATGTCAATGGGCGACATCGCTCCTGGCAACCGGAGCCTGCCCCTCTGAAGCCCCTGCCATCAGAGGCGATTTGCCTCCTGGATGAAGGTGCTGTCTGGATGCGAGGGACAAGGAGCAACCCCTCCAAGGGACACGCGGCCGTGACTGGGCCCCAGAGGGGAGACAGGCTGCACCTGTGGTATGCATGACTTGCAAGGACCCCGTGGGGGAGGAGGCTGGGAGTTCTAGGCAGAGGTGAGGCACAAGTTTGCAGTGTCCCGTGCTGTCAGAGGTGGGTCCCTGAGCATCTGAGGCTCCCCGGCTCCTGGAAATGCTCAGGGCCTCGCCTGACACCTGCCCCACCCACACCACCTCCAGCCCCTTCTCCACTAGTTAGAGACCAGCCCCTTCTCGACCCAAGCTTCTCCTCCCTCCAGTGGGAAGGTAACAGGGCGTCCCCCAGGCCGGCCCTTCCTCAAGTCCACTGTTCCCCCCCACCCAGACCTGGGTAATCCTGCCCGGGGCAGAGCCCCGAGGCGCTGCAGGGGGCTCGCGGCTTCCTGCAAGTGCTGAGGATACAGGCTGGGCTTATTTTTATTTAGATAGTGAAAAACAAAACAAAACAAAACAAAACAAAACAAAACAAAACACTGTCCAGCCTGAACAGTCAAACCATCCTGGAATATTTGGGAGAAATTATGTTCTCAAGCATCCGATAAGAAATAAGCATGACAGACCAATACTTCGTTCAGTTCATGAGGATTCTCACGGCAGAAACAACTCAGCAGGAAATAAAAGTGACAGTGGCTAAAATGTACCCAGTGAAGCTGTCAGAAGAATTGAAATCTTTTGGCAGACCCAAGTCTGTAACAATGATCTAGAAAATATTAAAATTGAAAAATATGATGACTGCAAATAGAAAGTATACACTGGCAAAAGCTAAAATTAGTTATATATATATAATATTATATATTATTATATTATATATTTTTTTTTTTTTTTGGCAAAAACTCCCTGAATCGAATC
>NW_024426885.1:3834169-3896083 GCF_017311325.1 Ursus maritimus | reverse complement strand
TTTTTTTTTTTTTTTGGCAAAAACACTGATCTGTGAATCCTAGCGGCAAATTTGACTGCAAATTTGACTGGAGAGAGAATTAATCTTAATGAAAAAGATTTTACTACATAATTCTTTGACCAACTTTCTGCACAACAGCTAAATATTTCAAGTGTTTCTATTTTTATTTTAAATTGATCTAACCAGATTTGTTCCAGAAAGTACTTTCTTTACAAAAACTCAGTGTTGATATGATTTGTTTCAAATATTTGCATTTATAAAATGTTGTCCAAGTATTTCGAGAACAGAAACTATGAGGACACAACAACAGAATCAAAATACTCTCCACCAACCTCCGGTTCCAGACAAGATGGAACAGACAACATCCTCCCTGAGCCCCTCCACTAAGTACAGCTAAAACCCACAGACATGGCACATTAAATAACATATGACTGAATGGTGTAAAGACCAACATGACTGGCCAGGGAACTGGGTCTCAAGAGGCAGCAGCGTGGTGAGTGTCCCGGGGTCTCTGTTTACTTCCCATTTGTACTGAGTGAGGCACTGGACAAGTGTGCAGTCCTGAAATCCTCCAGACACAGACTGGGGGAAAAAAAGAGAGCCCAAGAAAAACTTGCCCTCTCTTGCCAAAGGACCAGGAAAGGAGTGATCTGTGACATTATGGTCAATCATGGATAACCATAATAAAAATTTTGGTAAATTAGACTTCACCAAAATTTAAAACTCTAACCCTACAGAAGATTCTCTTGAGAGGATGAAAAATCAAGATACAGACAGGGAGAAAGTATTTGTAAAACATGTATCTGACAAAGGACTCAATAAAGAATTCTCAAAACTCGACAGTCAAAAATACCAATAATTCAATTCAAAAATGGACGAAAGACGACGGTTCACCACAGAGGATGTATGGATGGCAAATTAGCACATTAAAGTATGTTCAACATCATCACACATTTGGGAAATGCGAACTACACCCACGATGAGAAATGCCTGCATATCTGTGGGAAGAGCTAAAAGTAAAAATTGCAGCAATACCAGATGCTCGCATGGATGCAGGGAAACTGGATCTCTTATCCATTTCTGTGGGAAGTGCAAATGGACACAGACTCTAGAAAACAGTTTGGCAGTTTCTTAAAATCGAATCTTAGTGGGTGACCCAGTAATCACATTCCTGACCATATGTCCCAGAGAAATGGGAACACTGGCCACACACAAATCTGGACGTGAGTGCTCACAGGCAGCTTGGCTTACAACAGCCAGATACTGGAAGCAACCCAAATGTCCCTCAGGGGGTGAATGGTCAGGTAAACTGGTGTACGCCCTTATCATGGAACACTACCCAGGAATAAAAAGAAGTGAATTATCTATACACGCAATAACTCCCATGGATTCCAAGGCAAAGTGCAGAGTGAGAGAAGACAATCTCCAAAGGCTATACGCACTAGGATTCCACTTAGTGGCCATTCCTGAGTGAGGGAGATTGCAGGGATGGAGGACAGACTCGTGCCGTGCCGGGAGGGGGCGGGGAGTGGATGTGGTTATATGGCGACAGCACAGAAATCTTCATAGAGGTGGAAGAGTTCTGTGCTTGACTGTGGCCATCACACCAACCCACATATGTGGTAAAATTGCACAAATCTAAATACACAAGTGCACGTAAGACAACATCTGAAAAGTTCTGTGGCTTGTACCACAGTCCATTTTCTGGTTTTCCTGTCATACAATCTAAGCCATTGCCTTTGGCCAGAACTGGGTGAAGCATACACAGCATCACTTGTGTGATACTTGTAACCTTCTGAGAACTGATCATTATTCAAAATAAATATTTAAATGCAATGCTATGCCCATACATACGGGTCTCAAGTAGTCATGCCTACGCCTAGCGCAAAATTTCTCTGACCTGACCCGACCCATCCTAGCTCAGTCCCAAATACAATCTTGATAATTAATAAGGAGTGTATTCATATTGATAATATTTGCTGTTTCCCAAACTTTGCAAATTCCTTTGAATCTCTGTGGTTTTACATATGCCATTTTCTTCATTTGAAGACCACTGATGCTGGGGCGCCTGGGTGGCTCAGTCGGTGAGGCGTCTCCCTTCCACTCGGGTCATGATCCCAGGGTCCTGGGATCCAGTCCCGCATCAGGCTCCCTGCTCTGTGGGGAGCCTGCTTCTCCCTCTGCCTCAGTCTCTTTCTCTCTCTCTCTGTCTCTCTTGAAAAAATAAACAAAAATCTTAAAAAAAAAAAAAAAGACTGAAGAACACTGATGCCCCTTCTCAGATACAACGTCAGCTTCACTCTTTAGAAATTCAGTTCTATACTGTTCTTCTGGTGCACGCATTTTAACAAGAATTAAATATATTATTTAAATATTATTAACAGATGAATTATGTATTAATAAGGATTCGATGACTATGTATTTGTGTGTCTGTTACAATCTATAGCAATCATGGGTCACATCCCAGAGATTACAATTGAATCACAGTCGCCCTTGTAGAACCGTATTTTTGACGGTGAAGAGCAGCAGACTATGCCACCGAGCTATGCCTCTTCGGTTTAGGGATTATTTTGAACTGATTATTTTGAGAAACTGCAGATACGGGAGGAGCTCTGAAAAAGAGCCCTTTTTGTAAGGGAAATTTATATTAAAAATCTCCATGTGTCTCCCTCTCCACACCAGGAAGAGAAGATGATGAAATCTCAGGAAACCCTTATCCGAGGAGAAGGTGCCAGACTTCAATCGCATCAAACATTCCTCTGTCACCCGGCTTTTCCCGGGCTCCTCCCACTTCCCCCCACCTACTCCCAGCATCCTTCTGCTGTCATCAGCGGGGGTGGTGCTCGAGATGGTGGCTTGCACTGCCTCGGAGAGCTCCACTCCGCTTCCTGGGCACCTCCCTGTCTCCGTAGAGGTAGACGCATCAATAAAGCTAGCCTTGTTTTTCTCTTGTTGCCTATCTTTTGTGGCAAATGGTCTCAGCCAAGAACTCAGAAGGACAGACGGAAAATTATTTTTCCTCTCCTACGATGGGAATATATGGGCAGTTGATTCAGAAAACAGAAACGCCCAAGAATCTAAGTACCTTTGGTCATGTGACCAACCTGAAAACCCCTGTATGTGTGCACATATGTATGTGTGTGTACACGCACACACACACATGCATGCTAGATTGGCTGTATATTTTCGTGTGTGTCATAATATGACATAGATGCCTGTGACACCTGTTTGTATATTACATGCATGCATATGTCCGCACACACACGCGGACGCCATCCTTTGGTCACGGCATCTGAAATGCTGATGGAGCGTGTCCTGACTACCCAGCACCTGTGCCTCTCCTGGTGACTGTTTGCTTCCTCAGGAGCCACTCTTGTGACCCAGAGTCAGGGGTGAGGGTGAGTGTGCCGTGCCAGGCCCACCTGCTCCTGATGCCCTCAGCCAAGGGCTTGTGTGGATCGCCGCACGTGCAGTGAGAGAGGCTGGAGGAATGGATCCCCTGGGCAGCTCTTGAAAGATCTGGGTAGCCACAGGCAAATCATCTAACCCCACGGAAGCTCTGTTTCCTTCTCTGTAAAACAGACACGTGGCAATCCCACCATCACCCTGCACAACCCAGGTGAGGGTTAACTCTGATTCTGTGTAACACACCCCGTCCACAGCTCCGTGCCCGGCAGAGATCACTGAGTGTGAGACTGTGGAGCAACCTCGTGGGATTGGAAAAGTAGGTCGCCTTGGCTGGTCTGTCAAGGAACTAGAGCCTGAGGAAGGGCCAACCAATGGACAAATAGTAACCAGGGGCCTGGTGATCTCAGACCGCAGAGGATGTAGGAGTGGGGCCATTAATGATGATGGATGGCAGTCTTGCATGGAGCTGGCTACATCCTAGCTCCTAAACATTACAGGTTACATGTTAGAATCATTTGGTGACATCTTGATTTCTATATTTCTGTATTTGTCTCTGCCTCTATCATCTATCTATCTATCTATCTATCTATCTATCTATCATCCGTCCTTCCATCTGTCACCTCTGCCTTCCTTCTCTGTTTTGGCCTCTTCCTCTCTATCTTTATTGTGCCCATCTTCAGGCCCCACGCCAGACTGCCTGAATCAAAATTTCTGGAGTAGAGCCTGGAAATGTGCATTTCTTCAAAGTTCCTTTGGTAGACATGTAGGGGATCATGTGTCTTATGGGAAAGGCCCCTCCCACATCCACTGGAACGGCTACCACAGAACCTCCTTGGCCGCAGAAGATCGGTCCAAGCTGACCGTCTCTCCCCAGTCAATCAGGCCTCTTCTGGGGACTTTGAATCCAGGAAAGAGAAAAAGAGAAGCCCGCCCCTAACACCATGTGAAGCTGTAAGTTATGAATTTTGCCGGCTGTTGGCAGCCATGTTTCATCTCCAACGACAGAGACAGAAGAGGCTGACACACTCATAGCAGGAAGGATGAGCACAGGTGACAAATGGAGACAGTCTTCGGGGTTCTAGGCATGCAAGAAGCCAGCCACATCCCTGCTCTTGGGTCCTCAGAGCTCTCACAACCAGGACCCCCACTGGCTTCAGCTGCTAGGGTGGGGTTTCTGCCACTTCTAGTCAATTCCAATCCTAAGCCTCCTTTGGGAATCATCTCCAGAGAGAATTTTTCCAAATATCCTTCAATCAGATTCTTGGAAAACACTGTTTGGAGTCAGTCATATCACCTTCAAAATCTTTGAAATGGTTAAGTCCTATGATCTGTAAACTAATCTCTTCTCTGTAGCTGAATATAGTTTGGAAACAAATTTTCATGGGTTCCATGGATAGATGTTAGAGATAGATGATAGATAGATAGATAGATAGATAGATAGATAGATAGAAGGAAGGAAGGAAGGAAGGAAGGAAGGAAGGAAGGAAGGAAGGAAGGAAGGAAGGAAGGAAGAAGATGAACAGATAAATTTTAAAGTAGGGTTGGTCTAGTTGGAGCCCTGACTCTGTCCTCCACCCCAACCACTTCAGTTCGCAGATGGGGAAGCAGAGGCAGCACCAGCAGCTTGACAACATCAGACTGGACGTAGCGGTGTGAACAAAACAGAGCTCAGACTTCCATGTTCTAGAATAGCCGTCTCCAAGTCAAGCGTCAAGATGATTCAATGGGCTATAGGAAGAAAATATCAGAAATTCCATTTAGAAGGTTTGTACTTTATGCTTTTGGAATTTTTATTTTGTGTGTGTTCTAAAATGAATATCATACAGAAATATATATATATATATATATAAATACACTCATACACCCATACTGGGGCCAGTTTCTTACTGACAGAAGTGTGATCAAAGTGTTAGGTGACCAGTGCCACCTGCCCACCCTGGGTGGGTGCGTCTGAAAGCACTCTTCCACCTGCCCCATGTGACCATGCCTGTGCTGGGCCAGCAAGCCGTGGTCTGGCTCTACCCCAAACTGGAATGTTCACCACGCTGGGAAAGCGCTCTGTTAGCAGCAGAGCGAGCTTGTTGCTACTTCTGGAAAGCTGAAAGAGTGAAGCATGGAAGTCTACAAAGTAAGGGTGGTTGGGTTCTGAGAGATTCGCTTTTATGTTTCAGAACAAAAACAAAGGTGCTCGGGAATCCTTCCGTATCCCAGGCCTCGAGGTCAGAAGCAGCTGTCCCGCAAGGTGTCTGGTTGGGCTTCGGTGGCTGTGACCGCTGGACCTCAGGGCACATCCCATCCATGGATGTGACCCGACACATAGGACTCCAGGCCCTGCACCATGCCCTGTGTATTTCCCAAGCCAGGGGACTGGGACTCAGCTGCCCAAGTTCACAAGTGTTGATTTTAAAGGGGCATTTTAAATGCCCTCATGGGGGTTCCTGTTTGCGTCTCGGACCAACCCCCTTGCTGCTGTGGTTCTAGGGGTGGCCTGGTCTGTGGCATGTGGCTTCATTTAGAAGCCTGGGTCCTTCTGACCGGCAGAGTGTTGGCCCTGGTCCTTGCACTGAGTTTAATATTGTTAATAAACGTGTTTCCAGTGATCCCTGCTCCCTGATATCTGGCATATTAACAAGTAAGTGCTGCTAGGGGAATAGGAACCAGAATTCTACCATCAGAAATCATATTTGGGAGGGGGGACATCCTTTCCCTCTTGCAATTGCAAGCTGGCTTTTTTATTGTAATAAAAAACAGAAGCCATGAAGAGCTCCGCCCTCCCTGGCACTTAAGAAAGGGGGTGTCTCAGACACAGGAGCTCACCTCTGGAGTGAAAACGTTGAGCATCGGGGAAGCTTTTGTTTGAATTCTAGAAGCAAACCCAAACTGTATTCTCTGATGAGGAAGAAAGAAACGATCGTACGGCATGAACGACTGAAAAACGGCTTGTATACCAGGCACAGATTTTAAAAACAACAACAACACACAAAAACAAAGCCCATAATTACACTTGTACAAAGCAGAGATTTTGGATTTTTTTTTAAAGACAGGGTAAGTGAACCCTGCTTTGTCTGAGAGCCTTCTCTTGTCAGAATTTCCGCCAGGGTCATTTTTATGCGTGGGTTCGTGTGCACATTTTAGGAAAAGCATCCGGGTCTTAGAGACACGCCTCTACTAATCTGAGTGCATGCACAAATGCACCCGAGGTAGCTCGACCTGGCAAGGTCACGCCATCTGCCTTGAACAAAGGCCAGTTTTTCGCTAACCAGAGCCACCGGAGGCGGGCTCTTCACATCTTCAGGTTTAAGCTCCTGTTTATTTGGGTATGGCAGCAAACGAAGCATTCTCTTTATGTTCCAGCAGTTTCTGGAAAACCAGGTGTTCTAAATTTGGTTTAAAACATTTGTTAAAGTCACCAATAAATGAGGGAGAAGGAACCGGGCTGGCTTTGCAATAGGAAAAGGCTCTCAAGTTTCCTTAAACAAGACAGGCTTCCTTCTAGATCGGTTTTATATTTGAGGTTGCCTTTGGGGGATTGTTTCCATCCAGGCCTGGGGGGAGGGCTTTTCCAGCCTGCGTCCTTCTCTCAAGCGTGCCCAGCTAACCTGATGCCGAGAGCGAGAGCTGTGCGCAGAAGCCTGGGGACCCAGGTCGGCTGAGCCCTCGGGGTGACACACTGGAGGAGCCTAGGGACCCTGGGCCAGCCGGGCAGCACGCGCAGAACTGTCAGCCCCAACCCCCACCCCCACGGCTCATGTGCATAAGTCCTGAGGTTCGCGAGCATTTCCACAGAGAGTGTGACTGAGTGGGTCCCCACGAGCAGCAGTGGGAACGGAAATTGTCGAGTGAGGATCCCTGCCAACACTGCAGTGAAATTCTTCGTCTGGAAAAAAAGGATGGTCTCCTCCTGGACTCAGCAGAGCCTCGAACGCCAGGACCCTCTCCCTCTGAGACCCCCGAGCCCCCCGCCAATGACTTGCAGAGAGCTCCGGCCCAGGGCTCCATGCACGCAGAGGCAGGCTCGGAAACATTCCTTCCAGAAAACGGGACCGTGACAGGTGAGTATACCCTGTATGATATCCTTGCATTCCTGGGCTTCCTTTATCTCAGAACATGGAGCAAAATCACAGCCTTTCTGCAAACAGGAGAGAATCTGCGCTAAACATGTCTCCAGAAATAAAGCTTCTGAGGGATGGTGGCTTCTTTCTCCTGCAAACGGAACGTGCGCTCTAAGGACTCAGGACTTGTGTGAAAAACCGCGTGTGATTCTTCATGAGTGTGTTGCATAGAGCACCCACTCTACCCTACATCTCACCTGGGCTCCCCCCACCCGCCACAACCTGCCATGCTCTCCTTCTGGTGGGGCCCAGATGGGTCTGATTTTTCAGATGTTCCTATCAGCTTTTACCCCAGTGCCCCATTCTGACAGATGGCCCTGCAGAAACTCTTCCAGGGACAGCCCTCCCCTCTCTGCCTGGACCATGAGCCCCTCGGGGACCAGGACCCAGTGGGTCCTGCCAGAACGAGGCCAGGCGTTCTGCCCACGTGGGAATCAGTGGCCAGTGTGGATTAGTGGACACTACCGGGAAACGCCCTGCCAAATCCCACATCAGAAGTCTCGAGAGCGAAAACACTTTTGCACACGGCATTATAATATGTCACAGTGCAAAAACGTTTTCCAAGATCCAGAGAGGTGTGTAAACCACAACCATATTGTAGCCCTCTTGACATTTCCAAAATAGTGACCAATAAAAGTTGCTATTTATGCGTGCCCTACTGGTGACACTATTAAATCTTTTGGCTGCACTGTTCGGGGAAGGTTACAGGCGGAAAGCAGTGTGAATTAGAACCGTGTCTAAGTTGGAATTTTATCTGGCACCATTTGGCTTAAACTCGGATTGCTAACGTTCAGGTTTTAGTCATACTGGAATTATTCAATAGAGGGCTCACTGCTGTGTGGCATTTTAAAAAGTTTATATGAAAAAAATGAACGAGCGAGTGAGAGAGAGGAAGAAATGCTTGGGCACGCTGCCCACACATGTATTTTGTTTGGAAAGAACCATTCTCCCAACTTGGGGGATAAAAAAGAGATCCAATTTATTAGCATTTCAAAAATTGTCAAGGCCACAGAACGGGTAAACAGGGCAATCATGATCAATCTAAATTGAAAAGGGACACTTTGTTTATTAGACCCCTCAACTATCCAAGCTACGTTTTTTGTAATAGCTCAGATTTTTTTCCCTCCCTACCCTTCAGAAGTGACAGAGAAAAATCTATTTCTTGGCTGAAGTAATCTCAGATAAATTAATATCATTTTTCATATAAATTTGTTTGGGGAAACTTGAAACTGTAGCATAACCTATTGATTTCATTATTTGAATTAAGTTTAAGAAATCCTACAGCTGTTTGCTGTCAAAATTTAAACCTAGTGTCCATTTTCAGCAGAGCACTTAATATACATTTCACCTGGCGGCTCGCTAATGTTTTAATGTAACAGCGCGGACTCGGGAAACAGTGCAGGGCTCCTCTGAAGCTTATTTTGCAGCAGAAGGGCTAACAATTAGCAGTTTTGTTTTCCTGGGCTTGAAAGTTGTTCCTGGGCTGCTTCCAAAAATTGTGTTCCTCATTTTTGACCTTTTTGGAGTTTGGAATCAATGAACCACATTGCCTTCCATAAGAGTGTCAAGCGCAGAATAAAAAATTGCATCACATCATTTTTCATCGTGGCCAGATGAGGTCTGAGTGGAGGAACAAGGAACAGGAAAGAGAGAACATCTGAAAAATTGGCTCTGCGAGCTGGAATGTGATTCCGCTGGAAGGGGCCACTTTTTCCCCCCCTTTCTTTCCAGAACAGGCAGGTTGTAGACAGATCTGGGTCTTAGCCTGCCACCCCAAGGGCCCCAATGTCAAGAAATAGTGATAGAACACCACTCACTTCTGCAACATCTGTAACACATAGAGCAAATTATTAATAGCTCACTATCCCAACCGCCACCGCACAGTTTTGACATCGCAGGGGCCAGGAGCACGGAAGTTTTGCAGCTCAGAAAGGAAAACGGTGCTCTGGATAAAAATTAAACACAGGTGCTTTGAGTTTGCGTCCCTGAAAGGGAACATCACCAACTGTTTTGGGGGCACACAGAATGGCAGTGCTTCCAGCTCAGCTAAAAGGTTAACAGAGCTGATCTGCGGTGGACGTGGGCACCAGCATTATTTATCCCATGTTGTGTCACTTGATGCTAATGTCTGTGATGCTGACAGTGCTGTGAAGAGCCAATTATGCCTCTCGCCGCAACGGAGGGTAATGCAGAGGACCAGGGAGTGGAGGCCTTTTGCTTACAAAGAAAACAAAACCAAAGCCACAGCACAGATCAAAGCCCTGGCAAGTGGGAGCTGCTTGACATTCACCACATGCCAACCCCTCATTACTAGCCACCGCTCCGACTTTCGGAGACGCAACCTCCCTCCTTCCCCTGCAAATCTTCACCTCGTTTTCCCTTTCCTTTCTTCCTTTTTTACATCGATAACAGAATCTTGTGTTCCTTGCTTGGAAATTAACACACAGCAAGCATTCTTGTTGTTTTATCTTATTTTTTCCCTAGAATATCACCATTTGAAGTTCTTAACTATCTGCCTCCCGTATCCCTGCAGAGGCGCGCAGACAACCCTTGTTTTGAGAGCGCGTTGCTCAGCGTCTGCAGAAGTAGAGGCTAAGCCTGAACTCTCTGCCGTGATATCAGAGCTATTTCCCCTTGATTTCAAGTCCACCTCGAAGGTGTTGCTCCCATGAACTCGGACCTGGGAGAGTGAGGATAGGGAAATTAGCCCAGAAGAGCCTCACCCCGGTCCCCAGTTTCCCCTCTCTGACGGGGATACACCCAACACCTGTCTGCAAACTGTTATTGGGCAAGGCAGGAGGTCGTGATGTGAGGGGAGGCCAGCGTGCCTCCAAACCCAGCTGAGAAAGGGCAGTGTGACAACTAGTCATTTCTGTTACATCTTCTGCAATAGTTGCCTAGCGTACCCTCCTGCCTGATGGGTTGTTGCGATCTGTCACCGGGGGTAAGAAAGCAGAGCTGGTCATTCCCGGGTCTGGGCAAGCAGGTGAAGAGGAGGCCCGCAGCCAAGAGCTCTGCCAGCAGGGCAACTGCAGGGGGAGGGTGTCTGCCAGATTTTTCCATTACCTCCGGCAGCCCGTCCACACTGAGCATAAGGGCCTCAGCCTGAGTCGGTGGCCACCTGCACGCAGCAGTCCTCGCCCATCTCCGGTGGGAGAGGCTGCGCTGAAGGGAAAGCAGAAGGAACCCCTGTCGCTGACAGCTCTGGGGGTCAGGTGGGCGACGAGGCAGCAGAGCCACTCCCGCAGATCTCCGTCTTCATTACTGAGAAGCGCAGGGAGCTCGCGGGAGGGATCCGAGTTGGTTTAGGCTACTATGACAAAACAGCACACACTGCATGGCTTATCAAACAGAAACGGACTGCTCACGGTTCCGGAGGCTGGGAAGTCCAAGATCAAGGTGCCGGCGGATCTGGTGTCTGGTGAGGGCCTCTTCCCGGTTCCTAGACAGCTACCTTCTCACTGTGTCCTCACGTGGTGGGAGTTGCTGGAAGCTATCTAGGGTCTCTTTTACAAGGGCATTAATCTCCCTCATGAGACCTCCACGCTCATGACAGTATCACCTCCCAAAGATCTCAAGTGCTCATCAGCTCGCTGGGGATTGAGTTTCGACACTGAGTTTGGGAGAATAAATAAATATCAGTCTGTTGCAGAAAGGGTTCCTGCTCTTTGCCTTGTGTGGGACCCTGGGCGGCAGCTGCCAGGGACACCGTGGCCGCAGTCCCTCCTCCGCACCAGCAGGAGCCAAGTGGGGCCAAACCCCCAGACGCAGACAAGCTCACGGGGATGGCCACACTTGGTAAAGCCATGATGCTCCGGAGACCGCAGGGACTACTGGGTCATGGTCAAGGCCGCGAACCTTCTGCGTCACACCCTTCCCCGAGTGGAAGGGAGAAGGGGAGAGCAGCCTCGGAACGATTGGCCCTTCTTCTCCAAGAGCAGTGAACTGCCTAAGGAGCTCTTTTAAACCATCCTGTCTGAATTAGCTTAAAACTGAGCTGGTTATTTGCTACTCCCGCCCCCCCCACACACTAATCAATACATGAGGGGTGATGAGCAAAACCCCATTACTTACAAATAAAAGGATTTTATGTTCCTTTTCACAGGGATTGTAACGTGTCAAATTCCAGGAAAGCTTCATAGCCGAGCAAACTGTGGGCGTGTTCACTCTAGATCCTTACTGACCAGGCAGAAACACCGACATGGGGGGGATTCTCTTAGGAAAACTGCCAGAACCCATAGAACTCGTGGGGGTACCAGCATTCCCTGCGCTGACAGGTGGAGGCGGGGCTCCTCTGCGCAACCAAAGCTACAAGGAGAGGGGCATTTCGTTCAAATGCGCCTTGAAAACAGCTGCGTGCCAGGCTCTGTGATAGTTTTGGCAAAAAGTGAAAGGCACCCTTGAGGAGATGTCAGGCTGGGGGAGACAGAGGCATCGAAGAGGAGGCTTGGCAGGCTGACCCCGGAAGACAGGGCTTTTCTTACATTAAGGGGAGAAAATTCCATTTATTGGCATATTATGTGGCATGGTTTACTTGGATTTATTGCATATGCAAATATATGTATATTTATGCAAATATATTACTTTATTTTGAGATTGTAACAAGAATTTCATTTGCACTGTTTCTTCTGTTTCAACGCATATATACATACCTGGACATGTATATATATTTATGTATATATACATTTACATCGTTTCTTTTTCGTCCTTTATTTTTGCTGCTCTGGTCAAGTTACTGGCCTTTCCTTCTCCCGCTGATAATTTGGACATTGGCTGCATTTGTATTTCACTGTTGGTCACCTTCTGTGCCGGGCATCTTGCGCTCGCCCCCAACCTGTCTCCATCCCTGCGCCGTGTGTCCAGGGGCTGAGCTGGCTGGACCACAGCATCAGGCTTCTTTGCTCCAGGGCCTGTGGTTAGCTCTGGGCAATGGGGGCAACGGCCGGAAATCGGAAATTGGAGGGGAGGGTGCAGGTGCTCGGCGCCTGGATCCCGCACGGTCCCCCGGCAGCTGCCCAAAGGCAGTTTGAGTCCTTTGAGGAAAGACCTCAGCTCCTGCCAGGAAGCACCCTCTATACGTTGGAGACTCTGTTCTCCCAGCTCTGTGTTTGGCTCTGTGTCCTGCTAACCCTGTCCCCTTGTCCTGCACGTCTGGACTGGGGGGTGGCACGGGAGTTTCCGCTCCCTGGGGCCCTGCAGTATCCATGCTTGTCGCGTATCAGACATTTCTCAAAGTTCCCATTTTGAGTATGCCCTCTGTTTCCTGCTGAGACTGGCTGAGAATCCTCCCCTTCTTTGGAAACCATCGCCAGACAAATATTTCTCTAAAGCAATGTGAAAACAGATTCTGCGTCCTTCCCCCAAAGATATTCTATTCCTCCATTTCTTCTGTGACCCCTCAATTGCTTCCCCTACCCTCTCCTCCCCAGATGAGGCCCTGGGAATGACTTATTTCCCCCTTTCACAGCTCCCACTGGCTCCTACGTTTGCTGGGTAATTTATTACTTTATTTCGAGATTATTATTAGAATTTTCTTTGCACTATGTCTCTTCTGTTTCAAGAAGCTCATGCGTCTCCAGACACTCCCCCATCATTCATTTAGATTTAACCACATGGTACAAGATGTGTCTGGCAGCTTCTTCTCTTTCTTCATCATCCCCACCTTCAGATCTCTGTTCTGATACATCCATTTGAACATTACATCTTTAAAAATTAACAGTTACAGTAAGTGTTTTGGATCAGGGAGAGTAATTCTATTCTCCATAATCTTTTAAGAAGACACCCCGCACTCAGTGGGGAGAATGCAAGCCTAAAGCGGGCAATGGCTCACCGCCCCCCACCCCGAACCGCCAAGTTAGAAGATCCTAACTGTATACCACATATTGTTGGGATTATCAGATTTGGGGTCTGGACATTTGGTTCGAATGTGGCCCAGGGATTTTGAGCAGACTTCTCAGTGAAGACCAGAGTTGTTCCGCTGGTTGCCTTTGGTGTGTTTATTTTATGCCAGATGGAAGGTGAAATTGTCTTTCAGTTTGGGAGATAAGAGTGAATGGATTTTTAATCCATTATTCGGTAGTATTTGGCTCTGGAAAAAAAAAAAAAAACACAAACTATACTCAGTTTGCAATTTGGGTGGCGTTTTGGAGGACTCTCATTACCATATAATCATTTCTTTTGCCTGCTTTCAAAGGCCAGGTTCGGGCGACACAAGAAAGCAAGTATTTCGCTGAGACATGCTCTTGGATCCCCTCCTCAGACTGGCTCTGCGGGCACTGCCAAGTTCACGCCGCGCTGCGATCCCATCCTGCACCGCTTTCCCCTCCCCCCGCAGAGTACCCCGTGTGAGAACGCTTCCCTCTGGGGGCTCTCCTCCGCAAGGGTGAGTGTGTGCCCACGGCGTTCATGACTCGCTCCTTGGGTGAGTGCAGACCGCCATGGCTTTTGGTGAACGAAGCAGGGTCTCCATGGGCATTGGGGGCAAGGTGTTCAGAAGTCTCATCACAAAGCATGCTTTTCAACCTAATCACAATTTACCAAGTAAATACTGACCGAATTAAACATCTCCTCTCCAGGAGCGTCGATTTGCCATGGTGAAGAGTCTTGAGTATCTTGGTGGCCAGGAGCACCTCTCTTGCAAATTCTGCCCGAGGTGCTTCCACCCGCCTGTAAAGCAGGGTCTCGGCTCTTGTGCCCATATCCCGGCAGCGTCCCTACACGGGCCGCCTTTCGTGTCTCACCGCGTGCGGCCAAGCTGTGTGGTAGCACCCGGCGCCGGGAGCACACTGTGCTCGCTTTGCTGTTCCTGCTGTGGCTGCTGGCACAAGACCTCCAGCAGGGCTGTCCCTGGAGTCCTGTCCCGTTTTCTTCAAGTGGAAAGGTGTGGTCCTGAAGAGTGTGTTCTTAATCACTCGTTTTGGATGTTTGGTTTAATAGGATGCTTGAACCATTGATTCACTTCTTAAAAATGATTTGACTACAACACAATCATACAACACAGGTGCAGGTGTGACCACGAGAAGAGATGCCACGTAACACAAAATTACCCAGCGGGGGCGGGCGGGCTGAAGTACACAAAGGGAATGCCATCAGGATGACTCTGTCCTTGCAACAGTGTGCAAACTTCCAGAACGCCAGGGGGTTGCCATAAATTCCTCATCCTTCTTATAGTTCTTTTTTGTGAAATGGACACAAATAAAATGGCATGATTATTTTTCTTCTGAAACCACATTTTTATAATGGGCAGGCACTCTCTGGGGATCTATGGACCACAGAAGTGCTGTGCTGACCACAGCACCCCCTTCAGCTGCCAGTCTTCAGACTTGCCTCTCTGTTGGGCTGTCCAAGGTCAGCCCGCTGGCCCTGCAGCCTGCTGGGCCCCAGGTTCTGGAAACCACGCTGGCCCTGGGATTCCCGAGGCTCACGCTGCTGTCTGGGGACTGGAGGGGCCGGCTCCAACTCTACACATCGGGAAGCCAGATAAGTTTACTTCTCTCTTCCCAGCTATCAAATGTGACTCATCTCCGGATGTTTCCTCTTGAAAATTCCTCCTGACATAATATCACTTCTCCGGCAGAGTTTTCGGCGGCCACTCAAGGTTTTTACAACCGACCTCTGAGGTTTTTATGCTTCTTAATTGACTTTCCCTAGTCAAATCCAGAGCAAAAACTACAAAAGGTTTGGTACTTTAATAAATGCAAGCACTATTTCAGTATCATTGTCCTGTGGATAGAATACAAAAATTACAGTATATTTAAACTAAATACTATGTTTGCCTAAATCCTTTGAAAGTGTCCTCCATGGCATACAGAATCTTCAGTTTCTCCTTTTGGATTATAGATTAAATTGGAAACCTATTTCTTATATTAAAATGATTCCAAGGGAAAAAAAAATTGTGCTCTCTTGCAAATCTTAAGTCACTACGGCATTGCCAAAATAATGAGAATAACCTGGAGAAGGCTCTTATTTTCTTGCGTACCCTTGTTCTCTGGAACCCTAAGCTACATTCCTCCCCAGCCCTCAACCCTGACCCTCCCCTGGCCAAGGCCACCCAGAAATGGGTCTCTAGGTGGCAATTGCCACCCAGGATCTGAGCAGGAAGGGACAGGGCTGCAGAGAGAGTAGGAAAGCCCCTTCTGGATGAGGTCCTGGGGCAACTGTGACATCAGCTGGAGAAGAGGAAGAGGTGGGAGAGGAGCTGAAGGAGGGAGAGATGTGGAAATGAGGAGGGCTTGAGGGAAGGCCAGGGAAGAGTCAAGCCAGTACTCCCCATGGTCCCCAGCATCCTGGAAACCTGACCCGGCGTCCAAAAGGGAACATCAGAAGTGGGAGAAGGCTCGGCTCCGTGCTTTCTGGATCCCGCCTGAGCTTTTTATGACACATTATCTGGTTTGTCAAAAAAACATTTTTATTCCATGAGAAAGAAAAACTTTGGCAGAATTGTTTAAATTATTAAGGCTCAGGCCAGCAGTTTCCAAGGGCTTTTGAACTCAGATTCCTTTACAGTTTTATAATCTCATTCTTTTGGAAACCTCTCTGAATTTTCTCCCAGTATAGGAAAATAATGGATTACCATTTCAAGATGTTTTTATGACAAGGTGACTTCCTCCCAGAGTTTGAGGTAAATTATGAGGTTGAAAATCTTGTTGCATCATGAAAGTTCTAATATTTCATGTTCATATAAGAGCGCTTTACAATTTTCAAACTCCATTTCGTACTTTTCTCATTTCATCCTCCCAAACACATGAGGGGAGGTGGGAAACACAACTTTTTTTTTTTTTTTTTTTTTACCACGTAGATAAGAAATTAAGAGTCCAGTCAGCTGAGTGTCTTGCCAGGATCCCTCAGGTAATGGGCTTCTGTTTCGGGGTCACTGCTCCACCCACTAGCTGTTCCCCTAATTCCCAACATGTGCCCCACAACTCGCAGCAGGGACACAAGCTGAGAGATCGTCATCTAGCCCCTTACGTCACAGACAAGGACACCAGGGTCCAGATCCCTGGGGCCACTACTCGGCGCACATGGTCAGTGGCTTGTAGACTCTTAGGAACCCAGACCCGAGATCCAAGGCCACCAGATGTCCTGAATCTCAGCTTCTTGCTGCACCCCAGCACTCTGATAGCTCCTTCCTCTGAAAACAGTGGTATGTCGACAGAGTCATTGGTTTTGTTATGCTTGGAGATCAATATCAAGCCTGGAAATCATCCTTGTTCTTTTCCTGTCTTCCTTCCAATGCCTTAAAATAAAAGCACATCTATGTCGTGACCGCCGTTGTGAAAATCCCAACCTGTCTTTAGTCAGAGTGGAAGAGGCTAAGTTAAAATCCTCAGACCCAGATCGGGGACAAGCTCATCTGTGACTGGTGTGTGTGTGTGTGTGGGGGGGGGGGGGCTCTAAATTTCCATCCAGCCACTGGGGGCTTCAGGGATCAAAGGGGGGGCAAGGGAATCATTCAGAGAGAGTTGGTCCTTGGGCTGTTCGGAAGGTTGGTGCCTGATCTTTCCTCATTCCCTTTTACCTTTCCTTGTCTCAGAATTACTTCTAATCGGTAACATGTTTGCAGAAGCAAGATTTTTAACAGTGCAGAAAAAGGTGCTATGATCCTGCAGAGCGTTATGAACTCCCATTACTTTAGTTTAGACTATGAGAAAAATGAGGGCATATAAGACTATATTAGAGAAAAAGATGTAATATTCTATTACTAGGTTTATAGCTATATATAAAATCCAAGTACACTGCTCCCAGCCACCCATCCTCCTCTGTTCAAGCCACTAATAAATGGTGAATTCCTTTAGTTTAAAGATTGTGACTCTCACCTTTAAGCTTTCATAACTGTTGGAAGGGAGAAAATTAAAGCCACATAACCCCATCTATTTCTTTCCAAAAGGGAAAAAAATCCACAAAATTTAAATCTTTTGCAAAGAAGAGGAAAATTTATTTAATGAGTATGACACCCGTAAATATCTGCTCCCTCACAGCTAACTGTGCCTTGGCTTAGAAAGGGCCATGAGAACACACAGGGACTGTAGTGCTGGGTGGACAGAGCACGAAGAGGAACCCACCGGGGTCGACTCCCACGTAGGAAGCAGGGGCCTGGGCCAAGGCAACCCAGCGCCACTTGCTTGTTGCAAATAAGGCCCTTCAGCGATACCAAACAAATGAGACCGCCAAGAATTTTTTTCTTGTTCCTAACTTTCCCATAAAAAGATTCAGGTAAATGTAGCATGACGAGCCAATTTAAGCCAATTTCAAAGTTATTTGAGTAATTGGTTATTAAGATAACAGTCTCAAATTTCAATTCAGCAATTATTGTCTTAAAGACACAGACCCAGGCATGAGGAGAAAAGTAGGTGTTTTAAAGTGAAAGAGTCCTGGTTTCCTGGGGAGAAAGGCATCCCCATGAGCTGCACCAAACACTGAGAGAATTTCCCTCTTCTCCAAAAGGGGCCTCCACACTCACAAAGAGGAAGTTTCCAGAATACAACAGAACGGTGCTTCTAAACACAGGAACGGAAACGGCACTCTTCGAGCCTTGATGATTACGAAGACCCAAGATCACACGCGCACACACACAAATGCACGCGTGTGAGTGGGTCCTCACCTTAAGCTGAGACCCACAGAGAGACTTTCTCCCATCCCCCAGGAGACCAGTGCAGCCTCACACAGTCTCCTGACAGAAAAGATGGCTTTGGCAGGGCTTCTTGGTGGATGGCCAAATTTGCCTTTCTAATGATGGGTGGAATTACCTCCAAAAAGCCTTCCAGTAAAGAAATACAAAATGCTCAGCTGATTCCCAGTTAATCAACCCCCTAGGACGGATGTCTGTGACCAATTATTACCAGCTACTAGATAATCACTAAGCCCCGGCTGCGAGGGACCTGCTTGGGGGCACTGGTTGCTCAAAGGTTTTCAAAACACATGGAAATTCTTGATGCTGGAGAGATCGAGGGAAGACAAGCATCAAAGAAACAAAGTGACCTTTTGAAGAACACAGAGTGATAGCAAGAATCATCACCGTGGTGAGTAGGGCCTGAGCATCTCCTAGGTGCCAGGCTCCGTGTCTTAGATGACTCCTCTCATTTACTCCGCGCAGAGATGCCAGGGGAAGGCATTTTCAGTGGAGGCTGTGGAGGCTGCCCAAGGTCCTACAGGTTGCAGGGAGCACGGGCGTTGCAAGACAGCCCCTGCCTCAAACGCCAGGCTCCTCGTCACCGGACTGGGCTGTCACTAGAGTGTCTTTATCACTATTTCGGGGTCAAGCAGGCAGGCGTTTTCACACTTGCATCCATCCACCCATTGACTCAGCGTACAAACATTCACATGGGCAGGCAAGGCTCCTTTGAATGAATAGGGAAGGCCTGCAACAAAGAGACATACTTCGAAAATGAGCAATGACGATTAGTCCATTGCATTTGGAAAGTCAGCTCAGATGGGAATCGCTCCCTGGTAACAGCAAGTCCGAGGCCATCCGTGGAGGACACAGGCCTCGCCTCCTCTGTGGATTGCGGTGTCCACGCTGCGCTCCGCAGAGCTCCCCTGGCTCTGGTTCAGCCCTCCGGGGTGGAGGTGGGCTGTGCGGAAGAAGGGAGGGTCTTTGTGCAGAAATGCATGGGGCTGACCCAAATATGTCTGCTCTCTGAATGCATGCCTTCAGCAGCCGAGCTGAGCGGCGTTCTGAGCACACGGATGGCAGGCAGGAAGAGCAGGGAGAGAGCAGGGTGTGATGCTGTCCTGCACGGCCTCCGTCCTGCCCCGGCAGCTGACATGGGCACATCTGTCATCAGAGAAAATTCTTTTCAGGTGCACAGTGTAAAAAAAAGTGGAGGTTCCCAGCTGAATCCAAACCTTGCAAGCGTATGTATCCATGTGCTGCTCTCACTCTTCATTCTCCTGCATTTACATCTTTTGGAGTTTCTTCGTCCCAGACAGGGATCCCACTGAGTGAATTATAAGACAGGTATTTCCTGAGGAAGGGAAGTGGATAAATATGAGAGGTGGTTCAGCCGCCAAGCCTCTCTGGTCAGCGGTCAGAAATAGAAAAGATGTCGGTGGTCATTAGAGAGTATTTGGTCCTTACAACTTCCATCTCCTTTAAAAAAACAAACAAACAAACAAACAAACAAACAAAAACAGTGTCTTCGCAGGGTATGAGAATCAAAATGTCCTTCAAATATCATCTGTTTACTTCATTTCCAAACTTTGGTTGGCCACACAATCATTTTGTTCAAAGCCTTATGGAGAACAAGGCTGATCAAATGAAACACACCCAAGTCCAAACTGAATGGGACGGCAGATGGGGTCCCATTCCTCCTGCATCCTGTGGCCCTTGGAAGAGGTCCGTGGAGCCCCTAAATCCCCACAGACCTGTGTATGGAAACCCTGATGCAGTGCCCTCTGCATCTCAGTTGTGAGGACCCCAACGTTCTGTAAGAGAAAGCGAGCTTCTCCTGACTGCAGGGGAAACAGCGGAGCTGGGTTCGGGCCCCGGGTGGCTGGTTTCCAAGCTGGGGCTCCGGGTGTTGGCTTCTGCCTACACCACCGCTGCACCTTGTTACCTGCATCAGGATGTAGACCAAGGATCTACAGGGGATTCCCCAGGATCCAGCCCTGTCGCCCCTTTTGTAGCCACTCTTTCAAGCAAGCTCATCCAAGCCCATTGTGCCGGTGAACACCTGCCTCCCAATGACTCCCCAGTGGCATGGCCTCCCCAACTCCTCCCAAACCCAAGTGGGCGTGCACACCTGCCCAAGGGGAGCTTCTCCCTGCACGCCTGGGGTGTCCTATCCGGGGATAAGACACTCTCATCTGAGCAAAGACTGAGGTTCACCCTCCATGCCACTCCCAAAGGAAGGGAGTTTTGAAAGCTCACAACCTCATCCTCAGCCCTTGGTCTGGGCAACCTCACCTTGCCTGTCCAGGCTGTGCTCAGGCCTCTGGAAATAGAAGCACTCAGGTCTGTAGAAACTTTTAAAGGACATTCACATAGAGTGTCTCATAGGAGCTTCATTCGATGTCTGAGTTCAGTTTTATTCTCATTTCCAAAAAAGGAACAAATTGGCCCCAAGGAGAGATGTTCCAAGATACACTGGGGGCCCCCCGAGTAGCTTCGAGTCTGCCTGGTCCTCTGTCACCTCCAGTTTGGTTCCATCTGTCTCAGCACTCGGCTTCATTGTTGAGTGAAGCCAGCCCCAGCATACTGGAGGTGGAGCCCAAGGCTCTGTCCAGGGAAAGAGGGAGATGGCCTGCCTGTCCTCTGCCAGACTTTCCAGAACTCTCCCTGCTGCTCAGACTGGTGCTGCAGGCTCCATGTGCCTAGCTCAGCACCCCCCAGTCCCCGGGCATCAGGCTCCTGGGAGAGTGTGGGGCACCCGCCTTGACGCCCCACAGACTCTGAACCGCCTGTGTCGAGATCAGAAGCAACTCTCTGTCAGTCATTGGAAAGCAGTGTATGGATACAGGAAAAGCACAGCAACAAATTTGCCAGTCATGTCAAGAATATGTATCAAACAGCACGTCAGAGTGTAAACAACATGCCATAAATAGCAACGTGTCTCTAAATCAATTGAACAACAACAAAAATGGGTGTTCCAGAAACAGAAGCACACCATATCTTTCAGATTGGCTTTTACTCACTCGGCATAATTCTCTGAAGATATGTCCAAGCAGCTGCAGGCCCATGGTTTGTCCCTTTTTCATTTCTGAGTAATATTCCCTTGCATGGACATACCACCACTGGTGTAATCATTTACTCCTTGAAGGACATAAAATGCACATGATTTTCACAGAAACTGCCATCTTCAGGAGAGTGGGGCTCATACAGAGCCCCGCACAGTGGTTCCACGCCCCCCAGGCCCCGAGCACTGGCCCCTGGTGCATCTAATGAGCCCCATGGACAGCAGAGTCGTCCCTCACTGTGCGTCCTGCAGTGTTTGTTCAGATGGGCTGCATGGTGCCATGTTCCTATATTTCATAAATTGTCCTCATGTCTGTGGCTCAGGCTGCAAGAGAGGAAAAACCCCAAATGGAACACATCAAGTAATATGATCATAGGTTTAACTTGGGTTACTTTTAAAGTATGGGGAGAGCGGATTATCAACTTTTTATTAAAAACATTTACCATCTCCATGGGGAGATTTTTTTTTTTTTAAACTGGGGCACAGGAAGGACAAATGGTATCAGGTTTGGCAAAAAGGAGTTAATATCCTGTAAATTAGAACTCCTGGAAGATTTTAATTATGAAAAGAGAAGGTGATCCAGTCAGCCTATATTCCAATAGAGCAAACTGGGCCTTTAAATTATTAAGTTCTAAAAATCGTTCTCTTTTTCCCAGTCTCTCATGTGCTTTTAAACTAATTCTCGGCATTAGTGTATTTGGCTCTAAGTTGGGTATGTGCTCGGCCTGACAACGCTCGCAAGTGCCAAGGCATAAAGTTTGTAGCTCACCAGAGAATGCTCCATTGGTTTCCCATTTGTTTAAAGTTAGACAGTCTCCTTCTAATTGGATTCAATTACCAGTGGTTACAGGCTCTGTAAGGAGACAACAGGCTTCTGGGGGGCTCGAGGAGGCTTGCACAAAGTCTGGCTGGGTCTCCCAGACCTGAGGGTTCCTGCCACACAGGATGGAGAGTAAGATGCATCCCAGGCCTCTGGCCTGCTGTCTGCCGAATCCCTTGTGCATGATGCAGAAGAGAGGACAACAGTGTCATCTTCTGCTCCGGAGACCAGGGGACAAGATGCAAAGGCATGAGACTGTGGATGGTCCACTAATAGGAAGCCCAATGGAAACAAAAACCGGAGCCTCTACGACACATGAAGCTTTTGCCAGTGCAAAGACATTACACAGAGTCTCTGGTGGTTCGCTTCTGTTCTTATGACTTATTTCTGATTCCGTCGGAGCAGTTCTGGCTGATGGGACAGGACTGGCTCTTAGGATCAGTGACAGAAGCAGGGCCCCATACAAGTCAGGAGAGCGCACTTCCAGAGCGAAGGTCAACGGGTGCCCTTTTGAAAGCAGACACAGGATGGGAGCAAGTAATCCTAAAGACAACCGCAAGAGGCCTAAAGAGAGCAAGCCCGATTGGACCTAAAATAAGTGTCCCAGCATATTGTTCAGCAGGAAAAAAGCTCAGCCACGGCTGGTGCCATAGGGCTGCAAGGGGACGGGCAGAGCAGCGCGGTGCAACACAGCTTGTCTGCTCGGGGTCTTCCTGGAGGCTGCTGGCTGAGGCCAAAGCAGAAAGGAAGCCCCCAACCCTCCCTCCGTCCTCAGAGGCTGCTGGGACATGGCCCCCTTGGAAGGGCATGACCCTGCTGCAGACACACATCCCTGTCGGAGGGACATGATAACCCTGGAGGGACAAGGTCCAGTTAGAGAGACACCCTCTGTGGCCTACTCAAGGGATGCCCAGAAGGCACTACCCCGAAGGCTGGAGAAAGGGAACAGGGGCTGTAATGTGGTCAGCACACCCTCGGCGGGTAGGGATGTTCCCACCAGCTCACCCTGTCCTGAACATTCTGGACACTTTAGCAGGGTGGTTCCAGTCTCAGACTCTTCCTCTCATGCCATCGGATGACATAAAACTTTCCTCTGGGGGGAGGGAAGTCTCCAGGGGAATTGTCCTGAACAAGTCCCCTTGGCACCTGCTCGAACGGGGAGCTGCTTACAGGCCAACATCCTCCCTGCTAAGCAGCACGGCAGCGTCCAGCCTGCATGTCTGTTCGAGGCGAGGAAAGCCCTGGAGGACGTACCGAGCGTCCACAGAGTCTTCCCAAGGCTGTGGAAGGACCGCAGGGGGCTGCCACCTTTTACAGCCAGCTGCCCAACGTGGGAGGGCCCGTCTCCCAGATGAGGCTCGAGAGGTCTGAGGCGAACATCTACAGCAGAGGCCCTGGATCCTTAGGATTCTGAGGACACAGGGGGGTCCAGCTAAGCCACACCTGGTCCAGGCATCCTGGGACCCCCAGGAGCATCGGATGGAATCAGGATAGGATGAACGGCTGACAGGGAAGCCAGAGGCAATCTGTGTGCTGAGCCTAAGTGTAAGCATAGAGGGGGCCGTGCCACTGGACCACACTGTCCTGCACCCCAAGGACCCACCAATCTCACTGCAGCCAAGATGGCTCCTCCCTCCCACCCCAGGTGCTGTTTCAGAAACAAAGTCCACCAGCTCCTGGACCCTGGGGCCAGAATCCTGACCCACATCCTCTTATCTCATCGAGTAACCCTTTCTTTAATATTAAAATATTTAATATTTTAAGCAATGAGATGTCCAGAGTCTCCTAGAGTCAGACCCACTGCAATCACTCCCTGCTTTCCATCTGTTTCAACAAGACGCAGGTGCTGTTGACGAATGCCTTCCGCAGAGACAGTGCACCTGGAGCTCCAGCCCGGGGCCTACGCTTTCCCTGCACCGGAGCTGGGACGCTTCACACCAGCGGTGGTAGTGAAGAGCTGCCGTGTCACCAAAGGAGGACCCAGTGTCACAGGACACGAGCTGCATCCAGTGTCGCTCTCATGGCACAGCACTTGGGGCTCGGTTGATGCTGGGGGCTAATTAGTCCCTGGGGGTCGGAAGAGTCAGTGCCCTGCCCAGAGCTGACCAACCCAGGGGGAGCTAGGCAGACCCCAGCAGCCCGCCATCCCTCCCAGGTGTGCGGAGCCCAGGTGACAGCCCCAGGGAGAAGAGAAAATTACAAAATTGTTGCTGCTAAATCAACCCCATTAAAAATGACAATTATCCACACTTCCAATGTGGGCAACGACCCCTTGGGCCAATTAATGAGAAAAACACCTCTGTGCTTGGCCACTTCGTACCCAAGTCACTCTTGGCTGTTTGAGAGCTCTCCAGGAGTCACTGGTGAACCCAGGTCGGGAGAACCCCGTGAAAGGGGCTGTGCATCGTGAACGAGAGCAGTTACAGACACCATCCAGTAAGTATCTGGTCACCTCCACGGGGATATTTCTGCTCCGTGATTAAGGATCAGTTCCTGTGGTCAGAGAAGCATGTCTGGGATGACCAAGGTACCCGTCCGGGAGCTGTCCTGGACCAACGCTGTGACCAGGGCCTCAGTCTTCTCACCTGTGAAATAGCATAAACAGAGCTGACTCCACAGGATAGGGGGGCAACTGCCCCCCAGTGCCCTGGGGCCCGGTGAGAAATTTCTGAGTCGGGCACCCCATGGGGCCCTTCCCCTGTTTCACACTTTGTACCCACTACACCTGCTATGAACTGCTTGGGGGCAAAACCCACACTCACTCATTCATTCTTATTCCACATATTTGGTCACCGAACTTTCATGGTGGCCAAAACAGATACTCCCCTCCTCGTGAGTTTACAGTCCCACATGAAGGCATTAAATCTAGAAATAGGGCAAAAGCTGAACAGTGTCATTTTAGTTTGTTTTTATTCAATTGCCAACAAGAAATGGCAGGCTCTGAAACTGATTAACACGCGGCAGGATAGACTCACTTCCCCAGGTCTGCAACATTGTGAATACGGCAGACGTTTGTCTGGAATATTCTGTGATAAGATCTAAAGCCATAAGATTGTGGTATCTTTTGGTGCAGGAAGAATTCCAAACTTATACATGTATCCTGAAGAAATAGTTGTTTTAAAAGATATATTTATTTATTTTAGAGAGAGAGAGCACGCGTGCAAGCAGGGGGAGGGGCTGAGAGAGGGACAGGCGGATTAGGCGCTGAGTGCGGACCCAGATGCGGGGCTCGATCCCGCAACCCTGAGATCATGACCCCAGTGTCTTCTATATGCCCAGTGTCCTTCTAGAAAGAGGAAGAGAGATCAGAGGGAGATGCCATGTGAAGACAGTCACACGGCCGTGTGCTGACAGAGAGAGAGGTGCATCTGCAAACAAGGACTGTGGGCAGACACCAGACCAGAGGAAGGGGAGGAGCCTCTCCTGCAGGTTTCAGAAGAGCCGTCCCCCTGACGGCTCGATTTCAGACTTCTGGCCCCCAGAACTGGGAGACAATCAATGTCCCTTGGCGTCAATGTCAGTTACCCGCCTGGGGTGTTTTGTTAGGGTGGCCCTAGAAACTAACACGCACAGTGAATATCAGATTTCTTGCCTTTAAAAAAAAAGGAAGTCATGTTTCCTTCACAGGGAAATGCGCCTATAAGCTTTAGTCCCTGAACTAAACTATGAGAGCTTCCATTGCACATTTCTAAATTTCCAAATTTCATTTATTTTTAAAAACAAACTAGTTGTGAAGCAGAAACATGGTGCAGCTGGTGCAGAGAGTTTCTGTGCACCCCACACCCAGTTCCCCTTTATTAACACCCTCGGGCTGCTGCGTTTGTTACAATTAATGAGCAACGTGGATACACTGTTGTTAACTAAAGTCCATACTGCATTGAAATTCCCATAGACTTTCTTCTGTCCCAGGATTCCATCCAGGATCCCACGTGTTCGCGTCTCTGGAGGCTCCTCGGGACTGGAACGGTTTCTCGGACTTCCCCTGTCCTCACTGACCTTGAGAGTCGTAGGGGGCACTAGTCAAGTATTTTCAAGCTGTCCCTCCACGGGAATTTGACGTTTCCCTCATGGTCAGATTGGGGTTGTGTATTTTTTGGTGGAAGTCCACAAAGATAAGATTTTCATCACATCAGATCAAAGGCCCATTCTGTCCACATGACCTGTTACTGTCGGTGCTGACTCGATCACCTGGCTCGGGTCCGTCTGTCAGGACTGCCCGCTGTCAGCCCTGGCCCTGGCCCGCCGTCCCCCTCGGGATGTGCCATGTGCAGTCCGTGCATCAGGAGAGCAGGTGATGTTCTGTCTCCTTGAGGAATTAGCACTGGAGAGGTGTCTGTTCCGCCCTCTTTATTTACCCCATCATTTATTTATATTACTATGGACTCCTGGGTATTTATTTTATACTTGGGTTACAATCCAATACACTTTTTAAATTTATTTCTTTGGCTATTGGCAGTGTTTTCGTTTGGTGACTGTGTCCCCCTTGACACAAATGAGGTATTTTTTAACAGCTTTGTTGAGGTATAATTGAGATACAAGAAACTGCACAAATTTAATCTATGCAATTGGGTGAGTTTGGACATACGCACTCCCCCTTAAACCATCGCTAAGATCAAAGTAACAGAGTTAGGCATCACCTCCAGAAGTTTCCTTGTGCCCCTTTGTTTTTGTTTCTGTGTTTTGTTTTTTGGTAGTAAGAACACCTAACATGAGATCTACCCATTTCACAAATTTTATGTGCATGACACCTGTACCTAGCATCCCAACCACGATGGCAGACAGAGGCATTGTCTTTTCCGGTCAATTTATTTTAAAGATGGGTAAACTGAGACCTGGGGGTGGGGAGGGAGAGGCAGGGAGAGAGGAAGGAATCTGGCACCATGGAGAGAGTGCTTCCTAGTGACCTGACTGCCCTCACACCTGGGAGGACCTAGAAATGGTGGCTCCCGGGCCCTGCTCTAGGCCAGCATCGTGCTGGAGACTGTGCCCCATGCTTAGGGACAGGAAGCTCAATCTCTGAGTCTCTGCGTCCTTGGGTATAAAATTGGAGAGCAGCCTCTGTCCTGCTTACAGCATTGTCAGGGGAGCATTCTCCATCAACGACACAGTGCATGCCCGCACGTAAAGGATTATTATCATCATTACGATCAATATGGAGCTATTATTAGGATGATGTCATTCTGCACATTGTACACGCACAGAAATTTGCAGTGTTTTCTCTGGGGAAGCCTCTGGGGCCTGGGAGTGGGAGGGGGTTCTCATGCTCATCGTCACCCTTCCACAATGTTTGAAAGTTGTTTCATTTTTTTAACCAGCTGTATTTTATTTATTTACATTAATAAAAAGAGAGGAAGAAATTGTACACAGGTAACTAGATCACGGTTCATTTGAACACATTGACTGGACTCCAGCTAGGTGCCCGAAAGTGTGCCCCGACCCCCAAACCATAGTGAGCAAGGCAGACAAAGCCCTGTCCTTAAAGATCTCTGCTCTCCGTGCTGCCGATGCTGCCGCTTTGAGCAGGCGTACGGACTCTGCCTCAGCTCTGCTGTGCTGTGGATTACATCACGGTGGGAACCTCCGTCCACCCATTCATTCAACCGTCTTTATTTTGTTCCTGAGATGGGTGCAACTAAGCTCAGGGCATCTTCCAGCAGGTTGGCACAGCATCACTGTGGCTCGTGCAAGACCCCATGCCTATTTCATTTTAATGGAATATTCGTCTCTCCTGTCCCTGCTCTGCTCTGGCCCAGAGGTCCGTCCCAGTGTCCTTATCTATGCGCATTACGTAGGTACATATCTTGAAGTGCTGTTTTGCTTTCGAATATGCTTTTTATTTCTATAAATGGTGTGGCATGACAGATTGCACTCTGTTTCATATTTATTCCATTGAGGGGTACCTTTTAAAGATTTGTCCATCTTGCTCTTTGTGAGTCTGTCCATATCTTCCATCCCCAGCCCGGGCCACCATTATGTGCATTCGCCACACCACATTTATCCAATGCCCTAGTGACATTTGCCTAACCTGACCCCTTGCTAAATAATATTGGCTGGAGAATGTGACTTAAAATTGAAACAAAATCTAAGCCATCGGTTGTGGCCAAGGAATCTGTCGCCTTTGCAAACTAACAAAGTCCACCAACATGGGGCCGTCGTACTTCCACAGGGACAAGTTATCTGCCCTCTTGGACGCATTCAGAACCCAGTACCTCTGAAGCCCTACCCCCTGCAGGGGCCTGGCAGGGAACATGTAGGACGGGACGTGCTCCCCTCAGTGTGCCTGGAGGTAAGAAGGGGATTTTCCAGCAGCCACTGGACTTTCTCGCCCAAAGGTCCAGCCTTGGCATAGTCTTCTCCCCATGGAAACATGTGGTGGTAACAAACATTCCACGTGAATCTGACTCTGTTAGCAAGAGCAGAGGGTGGCATAGAACAAAAGAAGCATTTGCAATAAGCATGAGAAATGGGTTGACTGTTGCAATACTTGAAAATACAATTCTCGTTCTTTGCCGTACGGATACCACTATTCTGCCGTGCCGAATCCCCCTTCCAGCCTATGCCGTGAGGGCTTGGTACCAGTCTTTTCCTTTGTTCAAATGTACCAGACGTCCCATGCAGAGCTTTGAGGGGCACCTCGTCTTTTTTCCAAAGCACAGAAAAGGAGGCATGTCCAATTTATAGCGTGTGCGACTTTGAGGCAGGCCCATGATTCCATTGCACCGAGGATTTAAGTAGACCAGCAAGGTGTCCTGATGTGGTCTTTGTTGCTGTGCAACCGGCCCTCCGTCTGTGAGCCCCAGCAGGGCAGAACAGCCTGGCCCTTCTGTGGATCCTCCACTCCTCCTACCGAGAGGCGCACTGTACTTTTTCATGGAACAGAATGAAACAGAACCACACCTGATAATGCGAAGGTCCAGGAACAAGTACGGACCATTCTGTGGCCTCCTCGTTTATACTCAGGTCATGAAGGAGCAAACAGGCAGAATCCAACTCAAGCCACACACCGTGTTGGGGGTTTGTGGAGGGCCAGTGGGGCAGGTCCTGACTCAAAATTCCCTTGAAAACAAAGTAGGATGACCCAAAATGTGGCCTGGCCAGAGTTCTGATGCTTGAGAAGGAAGTCACCCACACGTCAGCCCCACGCACCGCAGGCTGGGGCCTCTGGTCGTCTGGTGGGCTTCATTGTTACAGACGGCTGAACCTCCCAGCCCACGTTTGCCCTCCCCTCTCTACAACACCATATGAGCTTTTCCTAACCCAAACCCACATCGACTCGCCCATTGTAGCGTCCTCTTTTCCTCTGAAGCTGAAGGCCCCATAGACCTCCCTGGAGAGTATTGGAGGAAAGGGGGCCCATACGACATGCAGAATGCATGTCCCTTAATTAAAATACCTGATCCTGACAAGACATTTTGAAATATTCATTAAACCAATTTCCTTAACCTACATGGACCAAGCAAATGCGACCCACGCCAACTCCTGGATGCTTGTCAGGGGAAGTAAATTGAACTCTTGATGGGGCAGAGCGATAGGTCAGCAGGCAGACTTCTCTGCCTTCACCCACTTTCCTGAAAGCGCTGGAAGAGAGAGGGCAGCCGTCAATCGCGCTCTGTGGTAATCATTACAGGTCTGCAGTGAAGCAGAAAAACGCTGTAATAAACAGGCCCCGCTGCCTCCTATCACTCCATTCATCCTCCCCTACAAGCGCGGGGCCCTTCTGGCCTTGCTGAGCGTTAAATCCCCGTCCAGCTGTTTGACCCTATTACGGGAACATGATAGGCACCCCTGTCACTTGAAATGCCTGCAACAGTCCGATGCACCGAATCTATCTTCCCGACAGGTAAACCTATGGATAATTTATTTTTATGTGCTTTCAAAGGATGTTGACAGCAGTCGGGAACGTCCAGCAGGCATGCTCCGTATTCAGGGCACTGGGTCCCGCAGCTCCAACGGTCACTGTTAATGAGCACAAGGGATAGATAGATGCTAGAAGGGCGACCGGTTCAGGCAGCCTCCTGATGTGGGGCTCCGTCCGGCACCACCGAGGCCCAGTTCTGTCCGCGATTACGATTCTGACCCAGAAGCAGACAGCGGTCCCCCGAGTTCTGTTCAGCAAAGCCACCCACCGCGGCCTCCAACAGGGGATGGCCAGATGTGACGCGGGGGCGGGGATGATGGACAGCGGCCCTGTCCTCAGCGGGGCAAAGCCGTTGAGCAGGCTGCACGGAGCGGTGCGTGGGGGGCTCAGCTGAAATATCCACCTGAACTCAGCTCCCACCTGCGCCGCTCCTGGGCTGTCAGGCAAGCCCCCCCAAAGGCTTTTGCACAGGTTGGAGAGAGAAGGGTTAAAAGCTGGCAGGGGAGCTTTAAACTTTGTGATCACTCGTGTCACAAAAAGTAAGCACAGGCTGAAAATCTCAGCCGCGTGGGTCCCGTGCAGTCTGTGCCACCCCGGAGCGGGGGTGCGGCGAGGAGAATGACTTCTAAGTCGCCCTCCGGACCGCTGTTTGACCGCTTGCTTTCACAATGGGTGTCATTTAAGCCTACAGAATCCAATCAATGTGTCAGTTAAATTGCTACTCATCTGTCGAGATAAAGCGTCCGACTATTACCTCAGATTTAGTAGAAGTCTTAGATCCTGGCACATTTCACTGAAGCCATTAGTAACACCTGGAATCATTCACATTAGTTTAAGATCTGGCACCATAAATTCCCAGCCATTAATGATTATTCTGACTCCTAAGGATAAATGGCTTAACGTTTTTGATAATGAAAATATACTTTCTGCAGTAGTTCCTTCTTAAACCCACATTACCTTTGTGATGTACTTCATGGCTGATTGTAACGGACGGTGCTGTCACCCCGCAAGGATTTTTACTATGCAGTAACATGCCGAAGATCTGTTGTACTACTCATTAAAAAAAAAAATAATAATAATAACGAGATATTTATTTAGCTGCTTGCATCCGGAAATGTACTTAAATATCTTCACTGGCGTGTTTGGCACGGAGGGGTAAGGTGTCTCGATCCGCGTTATTTTCCACCTCTTCCCCGACAAGCGCCGTTGCGAAGCGCGCTCTCCACAGAAGCAGGGCGAGCAACAAACTTCTATTGGATATTATCAAAAATAAGGGGGAAATATCATTGTGAGAGCCCAGTGTGTCAGCTTAGTTATAGCTGAGAGAGATTATTTAAATATCTCAAATAAATCTTTTCATTCCCAGCACATTCATCTCTTTTAAGTGCTCATTAAGGTGGGGTGTGACAGTCTTGGAAAATGAAACACTAATTCTTTTTCTCTGAAGCCTGAGTGTACCGCTCCCAAGGGCAGCTGTAGTTTAGGGGATGATAGGGCGAGTGCGGAGAGGGGCCCCTCTTCCACATTTCATTCCAAAAAGTGATGGGGGGGGGTGTTTGTTTGATGCCACTATTCTTCTCGCTCATATCCTGTGATCTCTCAGATCTGAAGAAGCGGGTGTCAGTTTGCGGTGTTTGACAAACGGCCCCCGGAACGGGGCTGCGCCGACCTCACCCCATTGCTGCTGAGCCTAATTTTGCAGTCAGCTTGTCTTTGGTTGATTTAGACTAAGTTTCCCAAAGACAGAGACTGCAGGAGGCTGCTGGAGCCTCACACACCCTTTCCCACGCCAGGCTTTCTTTCTTTTCTTTTCTTTTCTTTTTTTTTAATAAGTGATAAACTGTGTCTAAAAACGTATTCTAGCATTAATCTGCCACTAAACTCTAATAAATAGGTGTACTGGGGTCACGCCGTTGAAGACATTCTTATCTCCGGACGCTCAGAGGGAGGCGCTTAGGATCCCCTTAGACAATAAAGGTTCATGAAACAGTGCCTGCGAACTCCATAACGAACGTGGCAATGGTTACTGATTCACGTTAGGCCGATTTGCTTAAATTGAAGTCATGATTTTGCACGCTATCAGAAAGCGGTACCCAGGCCCTGCAGAGGCAAGCTGGAGGCACACGGGACAGGTCAGAGTCCTTCTCCGGGGTAGACGGCGCTGCCCCGGGCTGGCTTCCTGCAAGTGCTCACTTTTCTCCCCGCCTCTGTAGTGTCTCCCCAGCCTGGGCTCCTCGCAGCACCTGAACGCTCTGCGGGAACCACAGGGGACGTGCGGCGGGATTCTGTGCAGGACAGAACACACATGCAGAAAGGGAGAAAGAAGGAATAGAGACACATTCTCAGCCAGAAGGTTCACCTGGACTGTGAGCACGGCTCGGAATCGTCCCTGCCAGCACAGGGAATGGAAAGGACAAAAGGAAAAAGAAAAGTGGTGGAGGGGGGGAGCCAGAAAAATGTCCACATTACAGAAATAGCTAAGAAGATCATCTTGGTGCTTACAGGAGAAGTATATACAAAGACATAGGAAGATGAGAGACAAGAAAGGTTTAATCCGAGAATCTTAAAAATCATTAAAGCATCACAAGGAAGGTGATTTGGGCTAGGACTGAAATCCGGGACCCTGGTGGGAACTGTACAAATAAGGTCTTATTGAAACATTAAACCTGGAGCATGCTAGGGCCGCCGGTGGGCGTGCAATAAATAATAATTGATAATAATGTTGATACTCAAATTTAATTCCACGTTCCATGGGAGGCTCCCCAGAGTTCGCTGTGCACATCGGCATGAGGCCCGGCTCCAGCTCCTCTTATCCAGTGGGGAGTATGCAAGTTTGTCCCACTGGTAAGCCGCACCTGCCCTGCTGGGGGCCCGAGGAAGGTGACCTCCGGGGACCTACGCTTTCCACAGCAGCCTCTGTCCGCAGCGCTGTCCTCTGGTGAGCGGACAGAGAGGAGAGCAGCCCGGGGACCTCCCCAGCGGTGGTTGCTCCGAGACACGGTGCAGTGGGACAGGGTGCGAGTAGCTCGCCCTGGGGGACGATTCCAGAGCCCACGGAGCTGGGGTGTGGGGAGAGGGCTGCCCACTGCAGACCCGGGCCAGGCCCATCTTGAAGCGGAAATCTGGGAGACCTCCCCACTCTCCCTGAGCCTCAGTGGGACCAGAGCCATGCCAGGCTGAGCCCCTCTGAGGAGAAGGGACGGCCCCCGGGCCCAGGGGAAGACAAGAGAAGGCCATGGCAGCAGGCGGCCGGGTCCTGCCGAGGTGAGCTCCGAGACAGCTGTGTCCCCAGAGGGAGAGTGGGAGGTCGGGAGAAACTGGGAGAGGCAGGCAAGCTGAATAAGTGGAAAGTAAAGAAGTAAGAGAGACAGCACACACGGGGGGCGGTGTGTCCCTGTTTGGAGAGCGAGGGGGGAAGCTGGTTCTCCAGTTGACACTCAGGTATTTTTAAACAGTGTGAAAATGTCTACTGATAAAAGCAAGGGTTTTAACACAGAGAAGCTGAGAACATTCCAAACCCTACATTTTCTCTGCTACCACAACTGAGATTTTTTTAGTAAAAAAATTTTTTGGAAGGCAAATTTAAACATGTAATGAGCAGCAACCCCCCCCCACACCCACACACTGGTTCAGAGTCTGAAATGTGCTCCATACAGGTGCACACACCCTTGCACACGTGCACACACACACAATGTCTCCTGTTGTATGTATGTGCCGCACACTCACACCTGCGCCTTCGAGGCTATACATCTGAGCTACGTATGGAGTGATTTTCCCTGTAGGTAATCCTTCCACCATCTCCGGAAAACATGAAGAAGGGAGCCATTAGGATTTGGAGCTGCATTAACCCAAATGAATAATGCTTTCAGTGGCAGGTGATCGCTGCAGACAGTGTGCCCTGGAATTTTTGGAAGGTGCAGAGAATTTGTAGAAATAATCATTACGAGGAAGGAGATGATGTGGGGGGGCATGGTTCAGTTTCTACTAATAAGTGCTTCATAATAGCTCAAAAAATCTCTGTCAGGCCTCTGCCTCTTTCGAAATGCAAATGGATGAGTGCTCCCTGCAAAGCTTGCTGCGCGCGATACACAGACAAGGGTAATATCTACTCTGTGTCACTCCAAATGATATGGAAACAACCTAACGCGTCCTGGCTGTGGATAATTACGGAAGAATGACAGGTTGATAATAAGTTCTCATTTAGGAGTCTCTCCAGCGCGGGAGGTGTGGGGCAGCTTGCACGCCGCGATGCTGGAGTTCGAGTGCCATCTGCATGAGTAAGCAGGTCTTGAAAAGGAATTTGGGGCTGCCGCGTGTACACGGGAAGAGGAGAGCTGCACGGGGACACTTCAGGCTCAAAACCCCTAATTTTATTAACCTTGAAAATGAATCGGTGTCTTAGCGACACGTGAGGCTGCCGCCATCTGCAGAGGCAGGGACGCGGGCGGGCAGCCCCTGCGTGCTGTAGCCAGGCGACAAGGTCCCAGACACCAGGACCGGGAGCGCATCCGATGCCTGCCACACGGCCACTGCTGAGCCGAGCAGGCCTTCGTCTTCCTGGGAGTCGTTCTTCTCCGGAGGCCCTGATGTTTTTAGGGTAAAAAGAAACTCAACTGAGAGAGGGTAGGCACCTGTCAAGTTTATAGTAGGTTCAGGCTTGAAGTGTCGTGTGATTGATGCATGTTGTTCATTATCCAAAGTGAGGAGGAGGAATACTGAGGGAGGTCAGCACAACCCGGCGGGCTGCCTGGCTGGGCGGACGCAGGCGGGACTGGCCATCCTTCACAGCTTTGCTCGCGCCGGGGGGCGGAGGGCGGGGTTTTACACGGCACTTTAGCATCAGATGGGAGCCCTGTGCCAGAACCGCCCCAATCCTGGGCCGCCTCTGTCCACCAGGACAGTTGTCCTCCCGGAACCCTGGGCATCAGCACAGCCCCTCTGAGCCCCCACGGCCGCAGGGTGACACTCAGCAACACGGACGCTGACAGCAAGGCGGCTAATGCAGTGGCAGATAGGGAGGTGTGGAAAGCACTCTCCATTCTGTGACCTTCCACTCACCCTGGGCTTTGCAGCCTCCCGCCCTGAACACCTGCCACCCAGGTGTGCCTGGCACGATTCTCCCAGTTTCTGCTTGTCGCCAGGGCACAGCTCCTGGAGGGCAGGCACAGTTCGACTCCTCACTGGCGTCTTCCCGGGACACAAGGAATTTGTTGATTTCACGCGACCCCGCTCTTCAAAGGGCTGCTTTCAATCAGTCTGTCTTATTTTATGTTTTCAAGAAGAAGAAGCAGGGCTGCCTGGGTGGCTCAGTCGGTTATGCATCGGACTCTGTTTCAGCTCAGGTCATGATCTCGGGGTCCTGTCATCAAGCCCCACAAGGCTCTGTGCTCAGCCCGGAGTCGGCTTGAGATTCTTTCACTCCCTCTGCCTCTGCCCCTCCCCTTGCACATACTCTCTCTCTCTCTCTGCTTCTCTCAAGCAAATGGTTAAGTCTTTGAAGAAGAAGCAGCATTGGCAACTTCTTCTCCCCATCCCCTGCATATCTCCTGCCCACAGAGTTAGACCCAGACCTTCAAACTGGGGGGGGGGGGGCGGTCAGCCAGGAACAGGGCCCGGGCACATCAACGGACAAGCATGAGACGGCCAGGGGTCCCACCCAACTGTGGCACATAGACCTTTTCCAATTTTTGGTTTTTTGTTTGTATAGTTATTATGATATGCAAAGATGATCTCAAAACAATAGGCTAACCTGGGTTCACCCTTTCCTCCATGCGAGCCCCTCCTATAAAAACATCAGCTGTAACCCGCAGCTCTGCCGGAGACAGGTGGTATTATTGTCTTCATTTTACAAATAAGGAAATGGAGTCACCAAGCAGACAGTGACTGATATCTGTGCCCAGGGTATGAGACCTAACAAGTCCCAAGCTGGAATTGGAGCCCTGACTCCCACCAGGACGTGAGACGGGAGAGAGCCTGGACACGGACATGAGGGGCTGTGGCGGTCGCGAGAAGCTGCACTGGAGACACAGAGTTGCAGGGGGGCATGCAGGACCCCCTACCGCCTGTAGCCGAAGCTGGAGTTGTTCTCGCCTCCCCCCTGTAAAAACAGCTAAGTGAAGGATGCAAGACTGACTAAAGTCCCCGTGTCCTCGTGAGCTACTCAGGTGGGTTGCATTCGAAGAGCTCTGTCTTGCAGGTTACCCTGTGGAAGCCTGACTCAGAAAAATGAGCCAAAAACTGGCATGAAAATTTCATCCATACTGGAACATTAATTACTATGATTTTTTTATTGTGAGTGGCTGCTCTTGATCCCAAGCAATGATTTCATTTCATATAAAATAAATATTCTAGATACAAAGTAGCAGTGTTTGGTTAATCTAAAAAAATATGCTTAAAATCAAGTAAAGATAACCAAGTAGTTAAGAGAAGATCCTTGGATATTTGACCTGGCCTTCTCCAGTAATTATTCTAATTATTCTTCTATTATTTAGGCCATGAGCCAAAGGTTCCCGAGTGCATAGAAAGTTAATAGCAGACTTGAAGTGAGAACGAGGGGCAGGCCAGCATATGTTCATTAAAGTCTGCTTTTACTTAAGGGTTTTGCATCAAGCAGGCTTCGGGCACCAATAATTTATCTTAAAGTCTATTTACTCAGTGCAACAGGGAAATAATAAATTGTCCTAATTTCCCTTCCCAGCCCCAGAACTGCTGCCTCTTTCCTTCCTTCCCTGAAACCCCATTGGGGTCAATGTTGCCGGGGCACGTTAGTACAGAGGATCCCAGATTGCACTTTGGGGGAACGTCTCCGGTGGTGCCCCATGGTTTCCGGCCGACCTGTGTTACGGTTCGTTAACAGAGGTATGTGTTCCCAGGAGGATGTTGCTGGTGGTGGGTGGGTGGAGAGATTGGATAAAAGGGACCCAGGAAACCCCTGCAATCAACAGGGACTCACGCATGCATAGTGCAGCCCGAGGTGCCCAATGCCGGGAGACAGCGTTTCTTCCACTGTTCTAGGACTCATTTTAGCCACACACACCACAACCCTTTGGTCATCCCAACGAAAGCCTTGCACCAGCAAGTTTAATGCCTGCTCTGAAACATGAAGCTGGGATCTGGGTCCAAGGGAGAAGACCCACCGGAAGCAGGAGCTAGAGCACTGTAGATGAAAATGAAGAAAAACCTCCCTTACACCCCCTCTTACAGGAACACTTTCCAGAGCCTTGGCCAGCCCTAGCAGCACCATTTTGAAGGCGTTCAGAGCCACATCCAGGCACATCTCTTAGAAACTCCCGCAGTTCCTGTCCCCATTGCGTACAGGCAATGGCATCCCCAGAGGGGTCAGCTCAGAGACCATTTGGTGCCCCTAGAGCATGAACTAGTCATGCATTCCCTACCAGACACCGAGTGAGGCCCAGACGGAGAGGAATGGAGAGCAGGAAGTCTTAACAGGAGCTGTAGAGAGGAAAGAAGGATGGGGACTGGCCTGGGCTGAGACAGCACCTGGCCCAGCTCGGGGACCTTGAAAAGGCAACGCTTTCCCTCCCCCCACCCAACTGCAACACCGCCACTCCCGGGACCTCAGCCCGAGGCCATCCAGTTACCCAGAGCCAGGACCTAGCAGTTCAGCCAAGCTGCCGACCAACACACAGCACACAGGCTGTCAGCTGGGAAGGCCAGTCACCATCGTCGTGAGCTGTCCCTGCTGCACTGATGAGCAAAGCTGCAGTGTCTTTAGTGGCCTCCTCCCATGTGAAAGCCACGAAAAGCCCCGAATCCCGCGGCTAAGGCAGGCCGGACAGGCAGTTACACGGAGGCCCCTCAAATCTTGGGATTTCTCAATACATCTCTTCAGATGATCCTTGAAATTCGACCTTCCTGAGTAAGACACGAGGAGCAAGGAAAACCCCTGGGGGTATGGGGCAGTCAGAGGGGCGACGAGAGTCAACGTGAGAGGCTGGAAGGGGTGAGGCAGCCCTACCCACAGGTAACCCTCACTTAGCGCCCACCTGTGTCTGACCCTATACTGATGCAACGTCCATGTTCCAGAGTCCAGGGGGCCCAAAGGAAGACGGAAATCTTCATCAGGACGCCATGCTTACCTGAACATGGACCCCAAAACGTACTTTTTCTAGAATTTTCCACGTGATGATAACTCAAATATTTACAAGTATTTCTCCATTGACATTCTTCAGTTGCCTGTGGTTGGGGGCCCAAGTTCATAGGAGGGGTCTGAGGAGGACAGGCTCCCCGCCGCACCCACAGCTGGGGTCCAGTGCTGAGGGAGAGCTGGCCCGCTGAGGGCCTCCGCCATCGGCCTGCTCTCGGGAAAAAAGGCAGCCTGGTTCCCTGACCCCCATCTTCCCCATGCCATGTAATTGGTCAGAAGCTCCCTGTTTTTTCCTCAGATTTATGAGCTCTGTGGCTAACGTGAGGTGCGCTAGTCCACAGACACCGCGATCTGCACTAACGGGGAGAGAGCGCGGCTCACCCTTGTTCTGACAGGCCCACTTTATTCTGCGCTCACGCACCACGGTTCACATTTATTCATTTTGAGCAATTGTTGCTCAGACGGCCTGTCCACGCCAGCCCTGCCTGGAATGTCTTCTTTAATCAAAATTCTGCTCAAAACAGCCCAGCTGAGCAAGTGAAGTGGCCTTTCCCCATGCTATTGACGATCTGTCTCGAGCATTATCTCATAGGTTTCCCTTTATTTTCTCTCCCAACCCAGATCGTCTTTGCTTTAAACCATCACTTCTGGACGCATTTGGATTTGATGCAACCCCCACGCTCTCTATCTACCGCCCGGCCCTTGTTGCATTTTGCAAAAGCAACATGAAAACTTAAAAACCCAAGAAGAAGAAAATGTATTTAAATGACTCACCTCTTGCCCCAGTGTGACTTATACGGAAGGGAAGTGAGGTCCGTGGGGAAATGTGATGTTATTTCTCGAGGCAGCTGGCCTTGGAGATTAAGGCAGTCAGGAACAGATCCCCAAACAGAAAGAACGAGAGAGCATCATTTTAGGGGATGGGCAGCACCCTGGATAAATCTTTATGGACGCAGATACTGTCTGTGGAAAAAAAAAAAAAAAACACACAAAAGGTGGACTCACTCTTGCAAAAGTAGATATTTATGCATAGGCTCCTGAATTGACCTCAGTAAATAGATATAACCCCCCAGCTCCCACCCCATGAATTGTTTTATCTGGTTTATCCAAATAGATTTTGGAAATAGTCTTAGCCCATGGTGCTTGCTCAGTAAATGGTTATGAATGAATCAATGGGCTGACAGTTTTCTCTTCTAAAAAATGCAGAAGTTCCTGGCTGGTCTCTAAGGGCCTTGCAGGTTGCAAACCCCAGGATTCTAATTTACACCAAAAAGGCAGAGGAGGGCGGGAGCACTTCTACAGAGGGCCTGAGCCAAAAGAGAGGCTTCCCTGATCTCCAGAGAGTGAGCTGATACAGCTCATGCCTGCAACCATGGGCTGGGTGTGGAAGAGCAAGGGGAACAGAGATGGCGAGCCTCAGAAACCAACCAGAAGAGAAAGGAAATCAGAAAGGAGGCCGGGAGGGGCAGAAAAGGCACCACTAGCCCTAAAGGAGCCTGAGAAGATGGAGCAATGAGAAAATCCTGTGCCCAGGGATTCAGAAAATGCCAGGAAGCCAGCCTGACTCACGCTGTGAGTACTTCTTAAGTGAAAAGATGAGCCATACGGCATGCGGGATCCTTTCTATCTCCGTCATCAGTGCAGATTTGAAAGGGTGGTACGAGATCTGAACATTGCAGTCGACCCCAGTAAGATTCACCAATTCAATCACAGGAGCTATAGTTTCATTCGTCTCACTCCAAACCACAGGTGTATGGGAGGACGCGAGCTCAGTGATTTTGTGTGCCTCCTCGAACCGGAGCTGAAATGCTTCCAAGGCTGTCTGTGTGTCTGTGTATTTGTATTCTACCTCCTTCCAAGAAGGAATTTGAGAGACTCCAACTCACAGGCCCAGAGACGGTACTCAAAATGCTCAGTTATCAAAAGGAGATCGTCGGCAGCGAGACAGTCCTGATAGGGAGACGCACGCTCTTCTGCCGGCAGCCTCTGGGCAGAATGTACATGAATTGCACCTTGTGATAAAGTTGAACAATGTTTTCATAATAAATGTAACCACTCCATTGGGTGACAGAGCAGCGCTGCTGATAAGTGGACTTCGGCTCGAGCTGCATACTAAGTTTCTTTGACATAAAAGGAGGGAAGTAATGTGTCCGATGAGCGAAGCACATGCGATTTAGATAATACTTACCGCTCTGGTTATGAGGAGGATAGCAGTGCATGATCCCTGATCCACGCGTAGCTATGTGCATGTTTCCAAGCCGAAATGCCGAAAACCTTCGTGATGGTGAGGAGTGCTGATAAACATGGATCGGCACCCCACTCATTCCTCCAACGTCATGTTTATGGCATCTACACACAGACAAGGTCTGAGCCGCTACAAAAGTTTACTTCCTGTGAAGTGGAAAGAAAAACAAATGTTTAAATTATAATATTAAGAAGATAGTTGGGCAAGGATCAGGGTATTTACAGGGGTCGTCTCTGAATACTGGAAAGGCAGGAGTGGATGACTTGTTTTTAATCTATTCACTTCTAGTTTATTCCTTTGCACTTTTGATTGTAAAATCTCACATTCTTCTACACCTCGGAGAACAACCATGTAATAGTGCAATGCGATAGGCTCTCCTGAATGAACTTCGGAAGTGTTTTAGCAAAACCAAGAAGGGACCAGGTCATTCAGCCTGGGAATAATCAAGCGTCTTCTGGGGGGTGGAATCTGCGTTGGCTCTTCCTTCTTCGTGATTAATGGGGAGCCCAATCACATACCGAGTTTAAATTTAAAATGAGTCTGCCCATTACAAATACATCCCCGAGCATGGAAATTATTCTCTTTCCAAAATATACCTTCTGAAGAGCTCCCCACCACCCCCAAAAGCAACGCTACTTTGAAGGCTCACAGGAGCAGCGAGAACAGTGGTGGCTTCCCACACGACCCTTGAGCCATTTAGAAGCTGGTGCTGCTACTCTGGACCCCGGCAACTGGAATCACACATTTCATTGTTTCTTTCACTTCCTCTGCACTCGAAAGGAGGATCTGCTGGGGAAGGGTCCTCCGAGAAAGAACAAGGTGGAGGCCAGCAAATGTCATGGCAAACACAGACCACACACGGGGTCACACGCTGCAAAGAGACAGGCAGTGGTGAAGCTGCTGATTAATATTTGCCGAGATGAGGCCATCTGTCATCCGTGGCACTCCTTTTGGGGAAACCCTTCGGATTTCAAGGATAGAATCAAAAATGAAACCCTTACGGAGTTCTTTGCTAAGAAGGTCGAGGTTTGGGAAGGGCGTTGGTTTGCATGAGAGCAGACAGAGGTGACAGGCTTCGTCTCCAATCCATCCTCTCCTTCCCAGTCTTGGCATATCCTGCTGGAGCTGTAGCAGAAGAGCTTAAAGGAGACCCGCAGGTTCTGAGGGAGCCAGCGACTCTCCTTCCTACGTGCAGACCCAGCGCTGGACTTCTGTTGGAGACCTCAGAGCCTTCACCTTGACCCCATGCCTCGTGCTCCTCACAGCAGGCCCGTGGCAGTCTCGGGTGGCTCAACCTGCGTGGAGAGGGGGACACGCTTCCTCTCTTCCTTCCAGCTCATGGGGGTTCAGAAGGCCCCAGAGACAGGCGGGGCTTCTCACACAACCTCGTGATAAACCGGCTGCAGGGCATCCTCCCTGCCAGATCATGCTTCTCGTGCGGAGAGCAGGGGGAGTTTACAAAGTCCGTGGGAGTGGGCGTTCTGTCGCACACCCTTATTTCAGGAATTGACGGGTGGAAGCTTGACGTTGTTCAGATTTTGTCTCCAAAGCCACAGGAACCGCTGAAGAACTTCGAGGCTAAGAGAATTCGGGAAGGGCAGATCTGGGCGTGGCGTGCCATGAGTAACCACTCGGTTTCCTCACTTTCCCCCCTGGTGCCAGCTGCTGGCCTCCTTGATCCCTTCTTCCCAGAGCTTGTCCCCAGCTGAGAGAGAGAGAGCCATTCCCCGAGCTCGCGTCAGTCGCGTGGTGTCAGAGGCTTGCGGGGGCCGTCATCCGTGGCTGTCCCTGCGCCCCCCACGGTGCATGCCGGCACGTTCCCGCCCCCCGCTCATTCTGCCGTGTTCACGGCTGTGCCGTGACAAGGGGAGGCGGGATGGAAACATTCTGATGGTGCACACATAACCGCCACATGGCCGTGCGGAATCACAAAGCCGCGAGGACATTTTCGTCTGCTCCGTAATTACCCTCCGCAGTTACGTTGTCTGGGAGGGCTGAGCGATCACCTCCCGACTCCAGCGGTGGAAGGCGTGGGGTCTTCCCCGTGCTAGGCCAGCCATCAGTCTATCTGCTTAGGCATTAAACTGGGCAATTACGGTTGCTGAGCAACCATAACTTCTGCATATGTGCCTCCTGTGGTTTTGTGTGCCAACCACAATGTTATGATAACAGGATTTTTTCCCCGACCAAGATCCTTCTTTATATGTAAATTTATGCTAGAATTGTGTATTTAAAAATTAGTTTCTGTGAGTAATGAACCTCAGGTTTGGCTGGGTTCCTTTATCCCCCTAGGTTTATAAAATCAAGCTTGGAAGTTTTGAGATCATGGACATGGTGTAAAACAAGACAAGGGGTGACTTCGAGAGGGCAGCTCCTCCTGGGGACGTGCTCCGGACAAGCCACGGACAGCGACTCCCATTCGCGGTGCCAGGAGCCTCCACGATAGCATCTCTCCCCACTCAGGGCACCTGAGCGGCAGGTCGTCTGGGACATGTGGCTGCCTCCTGCCCCCACAGTCCCCTCCCTGCCCTCCTCATTCAGCTACCATTTCTCCAGTGCCTCTTTGGTGCTGGGCTTTGGGAAAGATTGCCAGGTCGAGATACCACTCAGACCCAGGCTCATCCTGCCCACTGGGGACAGAGGATCTAGCAGGGAAGATGCCCAAATAACCATTTTATTACTAGGCTTTTGCAGTCTCCTGGAGTTCCTGGGCAGCCCTGCACTGGAAGAGGGAAGGAGGAAGGGCATCCCACACTCTCCAGGCAGGCTGAGCCACGCCAAACCACCGTAGGGCTGCAGTGAGCTTGTTGGAGGCCTGGTGTTGGGTAGGACTCTGACGTTCTCCAGAATAGTCCAGATCTGAGTCTGCCGCGTCGTATGAGTTACTGATGTTCTGGGAACCTCAGTGTCCCTGCCTGTAAGAGGAACCATGCCCATTTCTCAGGGCTGCTATGACGTTAAACAGGAGAAGGGCCACGCAAACCAGTGGCCACTTCCCTTCCCACGTTCCTTCTTGTGACTTCAGCTGCTGGCAGGGGATGAAGGGTATGGACAGGGTTTGTAAGTACTTGGTAAGCATTTCCAGGTTTGAGGGGGAAAGGCAAATCTGTCAAGGCAAAATAAATTGCGACAAGAAAGATAGAAAGCGTGTTTACAGAAAGCAAACACTTGCAGGCCATACTGTGTTATTTGGCCCCACTCTTTCCTTTGCTGGACTATTTGGCTGGACCGGTGAGATAAGAGAGGAAGCTATGGGGCCCCCAACTAGCTGGGAGGACATAAATATTGATGAGCACATCGGTTTCACATTAGTGTTTGATGAAATGTTTCATGGGCCTGAACCAGTTTCCCAGATTAAGAAAATCCCATCCACGCCCACACACACCACTTCTTTTCTCTCCAAACTTTGGTTTGTATCCCATAGATGTGGACACAGATTGGCTTTGAAAATCAGCCTTTCCCTTTTATCTTCAAGTCGCCCCTCTTTGTCAGGGGTGCCCCACTGACTTCAGAAGCAATCTGAGTGCAGAGAAATGCAAGGATTCGATCTGACTGAAATTCAAGGATAGGAAAATACACTGGTTTCTTATGTGAAATCTTATCATCTGCACCTAATTATCAAAGTTCAGGATTACCATTTGGAGGGAATTGTTCAAAAACATCTGCTCTTCGAAATTAAGCATTGCTAAAATGTCCCTCCTCCTCCAAAATTTTTAAGGCAAGCCTTAAAGGAAACCTAAGAAAACAGGACTTCTCCCTACTGAGTTGGGGGGATTGGAACAATCAGCCCTGTCCGTCTTTAGCATGTCCTCACCAACCATGCCCGACACCGGGGCTGACGGAGCCCGGCCTTGCCCTGGACGTTCAGCTGCTGAAACCGTTGGCGACAAATGCAGAAGGCCAGAGAGAACCAAACTACACTCTGCTGATTGAAAAGGCCTGTGGGCCACTAGCTAAAGGTCTCGAGTTCCGACCTCCACCAATACCATAGAGAGACGCAGTAACAACCGGGACAGAGAAAGAGGGATCCGGGCACCTGCATGAGGACTTGGAGATGGGCATGGTCAGTGCCAGGGGAACCAAACAGAAACCAGTAGAAAAGGCAGGCATGAGTCAAGGAATCGAGCAAGCCTCCTTTGACCAGATCTCATGGCGGCAATGATCAAGTCTGGAATGGGCATCGCTGTAAGAGAAGAAAAAATGCGAGGCACTCACCAATAAGCTACTGAAGGAATTCCCATCTCGGCCGGGGCACTTTCTGGAAAAAAGATGAGAGTTACCAGGGAAGCCGGGTCTCCTGTAGCCCGAATGAATGGGCTAACTCAGCCTGAATCAATCAGGTCACATGAGGGCTCTCCATAGTACATGGAAACAAGAAATCTTTACCAAAACGAAGAAAGGAAAATGTGCCTTCTCCCACCTTGGTGGGACACGAAATTGGACCTTTGCTCATTCTTCTGGATGCAGACTGCATGGAACAGAGCCTCTTAGGCAAGAATGCAATCCAGTCCTGAAAGTGATAGGATGCTTTGCACAAAACAGACACGTTTCTACCAGAGACCACCTATCAGAGGGAGAAAGAGGCTCCTGGAAATTGCCGACAAACACAGACACCAGGAACAGCTTTCAGTGCCTAACCACGATGAGTTCAGGAAGCCATGCCTGATGCCATATGTGACCAACAGGACTAAAATCAACTTTGGTCATCTCTGCAGTCTCTTCTTTCCATTAGTACGATGCGGCCACTGGTGGGATAAACCTAAAGGATTACTTTAAGGGGCGCCTGGGTGGCTCAGTGGGTTGAGCATCTGATTCTTGGTTTCAGCTCAGGGCACGATCTCAGCCCTCTCCCTCCGCCCCTCCACCCCTGCTCTCTCTCTCTCTCTCTCTCAAATACGTAAATAAATCTTTTTAAAAAAAGAATTAATTTAAGGATAAGTATTAATTATTTAAACTATTAAATACCTAAGCCAGTTTTAGATTTATTAAAACAAATGTCCCTTGTTTCCATTCCCAAAAGGAACAGAAAGCTGGGTCAATAGTTCTGTTTTGTTTTGCTTTTTATAAGGAGGTGTTTTGAATGGCAACTCTTAACTTTTATGGGTTATGAACTGCCAAGAGAAATGAGCATTTTCTCTATCAACTAACCCAAGACAACGCTCAGTCCTGACTCAGTCCTTCCTTGGCCGCCAGGGAGTGGGCTGGGCTGCCGGAGGGCAGGGAGTAGAGTCCACCCCTGGGCGTACTAGTGCACACGGTGATGTGCCATTGCCATTATCACACGAGGGAAACCTCCAACAACCAAAAGCTTGCAATATAGTACTTTTCAAACAGCACAGAAGAGTTTTACAACAGTCTTCGTTTAGACAGATGGAAATACTGCAGGATGCCAAGATTTTTCTTTCTTTTTATTTTCCTGGTCCATCATTGATTTTCTTACGCATTCAAGAAGGTGTTACTTGACTGCCGCAGGAAGGGTAGCCGAATCAGAGCATGGCGGGCACAAGTCCATTTCCTCCTCTCTGTAGAGCAGGTGCACACCGAGGAGGAGGACCTCCCGATTTGCTCACAGGTTCTGTGATATCTCATGGCTTTAACTGGCACAAGATGACTTCCGTACCGTCCAATGGCTGCAACATCATCTGCTTCAATAAACAATTATCTTACATAACCTGTTTTTGTACGTAGCATTTCTGAGGGAAATTATCAAATGCTCAAGAGTTGTGTTTTAGGATTTTTTTTTTTTTTGCCCGTATTTTCATCCCTTGCTGGTTCTAGACTTTAAAGCTTAAAATAGAATTCCGTCTCCTACCAATTTTTCCCATTTATGTTTGGAAAATATTGATTTTTTTTAAAACTGGAGTTTTAATGGACCTTGAAATTAACATGGCTTTTATTTCTTTGACCCCATCATCATTGATGATGTCACCGTGTTTCCCAAAAAAGTCATTGGCCAGCGACTGGTGTTTAGCATCTAGGCACCAGGAGAAATCAGCGGCATCGCATTTGCTCGTACAATGGTCCTTCCTCCCTGAGAGAAATGATCCCATGACGGAGGAGGAGTCATTGGTTTAAGACAATAGAACTTTATGGGCCCTAAGTTAGCATGACCTTCTGCAAAACAGCACTAGGTTGCCCCCTACACTTGAGGGCACGGCCAGGACATCTGCATTTTTTAAAGAATGCCCCAGGTCTTCCTGATACGCACCCAGGTTTGCCCCTGCAATCCGCAGAGCAACTTCATAGCGCAGCATCGTATAAACATTGGCTCAGCTCACAACGGCGTAAGGCCCAGTGAATGGCTACATCCTCTGGGCGAGGATGGGGGTTAAGTGGGGCTAACATCCAGGGACAGACAGGAGAGTAAGTAAGTGAAATCCGGGTTGGGTCAAAGCTGCGGGAGGAGACAGAGTGACTGATCTACCCCCAGGCTACAGAGGCCTTGGCTGGGAGATGCGGGGTCTGGGTTCTGCGGCAGGAGGGAACCAGAGTGGAACCACCCACTCCCCACCAGCAAGCCTGGAATGGGTGTCATCAGCAGAAGAGAGTTAGCCCGGATCTGAGTCCAAGGCCTTCCCCACCAATGCCAATGGTGACACGCCTGCATTTGCAACCTCAAGCTCTACGAGGACCCGCACAGAACTCAGGCCTTTCTATCCTTTGAGGGCGGAGGACCCGCCAGTGGCTGGGACCCACGCAGAGTAGGGTGGGGAGGGGGGCGCCAGCACAGCTGCAGACAAGGGCTGGAGCGGGCAGCTTGAGCAGGGCGGTGGACTGCTGCAGAAGGCAGAGGCCGAGAATGGCAAGCCAAGGCGTCAGACTTGATGGGACCAGATTAGCCCCCTGGGGACTCCTCGGGGCTCCCAGGGAGACCTGACCAACAATCAGGGCCCAGAGCTGAACAGGAAGAGAAGAAAGAACGTGGAGCCGGGAGTCGGCGGCCTCTCCTGTCTAAATGGCCTCATCTGGGGCATCCGATGTGCTGAAAGGGGCTGCAGCACACGGGGGATTCCAGGAGGGGCTGCATCTTTTATTAATCACAGAGATGTGGAGTTGTGGGGTCCCCTTTTCAAGGACAGCTCAAATCTGGGGAAATGCCTCCCCAGAATGTAACAATTTCAAGGACAATTAAATCCAGAATGTGAGCCACCCCCCAGGACGCTTCAATTGTCTTGCATTAGGGCGGGGACGAGCCGGCACCCGCTGGGAGCCCGCTGCAGACTTCTGGTTTGCGTGTCCGCCAACTCCAGCCCAAGCCGCCCGCGGAGGGTTGTTGGCGCCATACACAGAGGGTGTTGCTCCCCTCAGGCGACCTCAGCCACCCCTGAACCCATCCCACCAGGACGGGGCAGGGCACACAGCGTGCCCCGTGTGGCTCCTGTCCGGACTGGGGGGCAAAGGTCAGGTTCATTTGTCGAACGGAGAATTGCTATGAGTCAGGCAGCACGTGCACGGCTAGCAGAGTGACGAGGAGCCAGACGTGGCTGCCGGCGGTGCGGGGACTCATGCACACTCCGGGAAAAACCATATCCCCGTTTTATGGGTAAGGACCTGGAGGGCTTGGCTCTCAGTCCTGTGATCAGGAGCAAAACTTGGAAGCCTGGTGCCCTATTTGAATTCTAGTAGCTGTACTTGAACCCCCGCGCTTACAGTCACTGTGCAGGAGCCCTCCACGGATCTCGCTTCTATTCAGTCAGGAGAGGACAGCCTGCCCCGGAGAACACCCTGCCTTTCTGGCAGGGACTCGAGAAGACTCCGTTGAAAGGATGGATGAGACGTGGGCACCCCGGCTTCAGGGTGGTTCTGCCTCCCACAGGCTTCGCGTGAGCCCCTGCTGCATGGGTCACCAGGGCCACTGCTCCCCGGCTCCCCTCCCCACCCAGCACGACTCTTGCTCCACCTCTTTGAAAAACCACATCTCCTTGGGTCACAGCGTCCCTAACTATCTGGACAAAATACTTACATGGCCCGACACCAGGCCAGCTCCCAGGTCCCAATTGACCTCTGCCAGGCTGTTGGGTCTGGGCCAGGTGTGACCGAGTCACGACAGCATGCCTCCAGCCTGCCTGAGCCGTTCTGCACGGGCCTGTGTCCCAGGCACTCTGCAAGGCCAGGCCAGGCTGTGACACGCCTCCAGGAAATACTTGTAGCTTTGGCATCGGCCTGGCCCGGAAGGGGTCTCTGTCCTTCCTGCAGAGTCTTGGGCCAGGGATTAGCCTCTGTACTAGTCTCAGGTGGAGACAGGTGTGCCTGCATGTGTGCGTGTGCATGTGTGTCTGTGTGTGTGTGAGAGAGAGAGAGACCATTGCATGAGGCCCCAGGGCACAGCAAGGATCTGCCTCTGGAAGACACAGGGAAGGAGCAGGGTGATACCTGGGGCCCAGGCCCTCACCGCAGATGGGAGTGAGACCCGAGGGAAGTCTATTCAGCTGCTGGCTTCTGTGCCAGGACATCTTTTGGTGAAGAGTGCCCTGAGGAAATCCATCTGGAGTTCTACTGATTCAGTGGGGCATCTGGGGGAAACGCCCAGCCCTGTGTGATCTAAGCCAGGGGGAGTTCAGGGTGGGGGGTGAAGACGTCCCTCCAACAGTTCCCTGCTGTGCCTCCACGCCCTCTGAGCAGCCCATCCCGGGCATTCACAGCCCGGAGCATTCTCTCAGAGTTGGCTGTCTCAGGGATAGCAAATACCCCTGAGAGCCAGTGAGCATACAATGCTGGGCAGGGGTTCCGTGAAGCCACAGGGTACACTGGACCCTACAACATTTGCCTGGGGAAGGGTACATCCTGAATCAGGCCAGACTTGAGTGCAGAGAAGAGTATGCATTCCTTGGGAGGGTGTGGACAGGCATCCGAGTGGGGTGCGGGGACGGACATCGTTCATGCTTTCATGGGCCAGGTAATCAGGACAGGGGCTCCCTAACAGGCTAAGGGGCTGAAGGGCCACAGACACTGTGCTGAGGACTTTGGAAGGAGCATCCGCGTGTGCCGGAGTCCATGGGCTGCCGCAAGACCCTGCTTTGAACTTGGGCTCCAGCATCTTGTGAGGGGCTGGGGAGGTGGCATGGTTCAGCGATTACGATTGTTCACCTGAGAGGTTGCTGGACTTCTTGGCCACAGTTTGTTAAATTTGCAAATGCCCTCTGGGAACCTTCTGGATGAAAGTCTATAAACGTAATGTTCAGATTACGAGGGGAGTAATGGCTAATATTCCATTTGCTCTGTACCTGCTGACCTCAGACTCCTCGGGTCCCAGTCACCGCGTTAAGACCGGGACGGATGAGGGTTGGGTCTGCTGGGGCAGATGCCATTGCGGCACACAGACCGCAGTCCCTGAAGGGGGGAGTGAGGGGGCCTGCGGGGGGCCCACCACCATGGTCTTCCATCATTGCAAGCAACCCGATGTGCAGAGGGGAGCAGAGGACTGACCCGGGAGAGCTCAGCAAGGCTCGGCAGACATTCTGGAGCCTTGAGAAAGCCCTGAAAGGGCCAATGCATCCTCCAGAAATTTAGGAATTGGTTAATTCCTAACGCTAAACTGATGTCCCCCAGGGGCACAGGAGACCTTCCCTCCTATTTCGAGGTTTTCCAAGCTGGTATTCTCACTACAGCGGAGGAAGCGCTGTGGCCAACTTTGCTGTAGAAATAAATATGGCTCAAGGAGTCCTTGTTGGGGGCTCGGGATCCCCCAAGAACCACCCACTCTTCGCCCGTCCAGACAGGCCCGCCCAGGCCATGCCCGACACCTGAGGAGCGACGGGGGGCTTCCAGTCATGCTTCCCACCCACTTCCTGGGCCCAGCTGATGGTTCTGCAGGGAAGCCCGCGTTCCACGTAATGCGAGGGGTGAGCGGTGACAACGGTTGCCCAGGCCATCTCCCCTTGTGAAGCTGGGGAAGCCTCGGTTGTGCCAGTGAATGCTTTTCCAACTAAGCAGAAAATTTAGTAAGTTGCTGAATGTCCTTGACGACATAGCACTTGTATAAAATATGCATGTCGGCAGAGATGTTTTCCCTAACAATGCTCTGGGAAATTACATTAAATTCGAAATTATCCCCTGCTTTCCCGAGTCGCCCACAGAGACTGGCACCAACAGCACCGTTAAGTAGAAGCGAAGTAGTGGCCTTGTTACCACTGCCTTCACGAGAGCCAGGGATCAAACATTTTTTCACAGTTTTATGTGGATAGTTTCATGAAAATTGATCAGGTCTAAAAAGTCACAGTCCAAATGAAGCTAAGGTTAAAGATAATTTATACATGATATTCCTAATTTTATTCCGGGCTCTTTTATTACTATGTAGGCCTTTATGACTTTAAAGAAAATGTCAGTGGCAGCAAATGACATTGTACTGAATAATCTAGTTATGAGGGAAAAGACATTTAACACCATTCCGCAGCAGCCTTGCCCGGTTCTGCTGAACGCACACTTTTCCTCCACATAGCGGTCCAAGAGTCCTCACCGCCATCTGAAACCCTTTCTGTGGCCGCTAAGTGTAGCATCTGCAGGTGGCTATGTCTCCTGTCCTCCAAACCATTCTGTTTCCCGCACATTCTCCCCCTAGAATTATTGCGGAGGTCTCATTGTTCTGTCCATCAGCAGGAAAGGGAAACTCCAAGCTGCCGTAAGTCTGATTCCAAAGGCAGCCCGAGTCCTGCAGGAGACAGACAGACAGACACGTCCACAGGGGCAGGCTGAGTGTCAGAGTGGTCACCCCAGACAGCCCTGCTGGCCTCTCGGGGACCGACTTCGCATCCGCCCATGTCTACACCTGCAGATGCTTCCAGAGGCAGCCAGGCTGGTTCCGCCTGCTGGGCCTCTCTCTCCTCCAATGATTGCAGCATCTCATCAGATTGACGAGCAAGCCTTGCCCTTGGCTGAACGTTCCCTGGAAGAGTTAGCAGAAGGGCTGCTTCCTGGCCAAGCGAGAGCCGGCGCTGACCACACCTGGGCGCTCCGTGGCCCCTGCCTCAGTCCCAGCCCCTGTATGCAGCTGGTGTCGGGCGTGTAGCCCCTGACGCCTCTGCCTGGAGCAGAAGTTACACCAGCACGGGGTCTCCCCTCCCCCCGAGAGTGCCTCCCCCGCCCAGCCCAGGGAGCACGGGGGTGGGGGTTAAGAAGGGTCAGGACATTCTCCCTCCTCTGCAGCCCGGCCCCACGGTCTCCAGTACCACGGTTGTGGGGCTAGGCTGGAACACGGCACCTTGGGTGGGTCACAGGGGCCGACACATTGGCTCATCTACCAAGTCCCTTAGACATTAACCAAAGACAAAAGCACCATGGTCCGTACGCCCCTGCTGCTGACTCCACGCCAGGACTAATGGAACCCTCCAACCCCGTTAGCAAGGTGGCACAGTCATTCCCATTTCACAGATGAGGAACCGAAGGGCTTGGAGTCCCCTTGGCTGGGCTGTCTGATCCCAGGGCAGCCTCTTACTCTGTAAAATGACACAATGACAATCCCTTCAGGGCCCCTGGGAGGAACAAGGGGACAGCTGTATGACCTGGGTTCCAGGTGCTACACCCCTGAATGGTACAGGCTGGCACGGCGGCCTCCTCTCCTGCCAGCAGGTCCGGGCTCGGCCGCTGCAACAGTCACTGCTTGGGGAGAAAGGTGAGCAGACTCAGACTTTTCCTTGTAGGATGCAGTCCTTCCATCAGAGCTACTCACAGACAGGGCCCAGAGCTTTTAATGTCTGCTCGGCACCCCGTTCCCACAGCCCATCACATCCATCTCACGGCAGAGATTAGCCAACAGGCGCACGGAGCTCAGGACAGCAGACAGCTGGAGCAAGTGTGCCCACACGCACGCACGCACGCACACACGCACGCCCACACGCACGCATGCCCACACACACGCACGCACGCACACACGCACGCACACAGGCACTTGCCCTGGATGGCCAGTCCAGTGGCTTCTATCAGGACATGTAAAGCTTAATTTCAACAACATGTGTGTTTCTGAAATCTCACTCTGTTTACACATGCAGGAGGGCAGGAAGGGTTTGGTCAGCGCTGTGGATTCCAGTCTGAATCAAAGCCATGGCCAGGAGGTTTCCCTGCGGTGCACCACGCCAGGGACACTTGCTCGAAGTGGGTAGAGCTCTCTCTAAAGCTGAAGAAGAGGGAAACGGAGGACTTGGAGGGCTGGTTCCCGGCACCTCCAGGAAGGCCCTGTAGATACCCAGGTATTTATGTGAACGTTAGTTTCTAGTAAATGTCAACATTAGGTCGCTGACTGAGCAGAAGCTCCAGGCCCACTGACCTGAGCACTGTGGCCCCTGAGTGGGAAATCGGGTTTTCTTAGGGAAACCACACCCTGGATGTTAATTTCCTTTTCCTCGAAAAAGCAAAAGATCAATTAGAAGCAGAATGTGATTCTATCAGAGCTACTTTCCAGGATTTATTCTGTAAGCTTCCTCTCTTCAGTCCCCATCTGGCTCGGTCAGAAATGGGTTTTGCTTCATCAGAAATGTGCTGTGAAGTTCCCCATTAGATTATCGATCGCCTCCATGAGGCCGAATCCTCAACGTGCCCACAGATGCCGTGTGCTAGCAAAGACTCGGAATTTAGAGCCAAATAGAAAGAGAAGGAAATTAACTGATGCTTCGAAACCTGGCAGGAAATTTGAATTTAAATCCCTCTCTGGAGTGGACCCCTTGGAGGAAGTTCTGAAAACTGCTCTGTCCCAGCTGGATTCTCCTTGTGTTCGGCTCCTGCTCACTCCTGCTCTGTCCGGGGTCCCTCCTCCTTGCACATGGCCGCACAGCCCCCCGCCCCATGCTCCGGATCCTCTGCTGAGCCGAGAAGCGATGGGAGGGTGTTGGCTCTTCCTTCTACCCACTCCGCCTCTGAAAAAGAGGTCCCCCAAACCATCCTGGGAAGCAGGGTGATAACCAGAGACTCAGACTGGCAGCTTCCCTCTACAAAGAAGTGAAGACGTGCTCAGCCCACATGGACACAGTGGCTTCTCAGGGTCCATAATGCATGAGCCAATGTTGGTGAGAGGACGAGGGACCATGGCTGGGCTTATCATCTGCAGAATGAGGACCCTCCAACAAGGCTGGTGTCCCCTGCCAGAGGGGGCCTCCTTGCCCTGGGACCACAAGGTCCATGACAGCTCGGGGCGAGAGACTTCTTCCACTCACTCCCACTAATCTAGGAGCCTCTGAGCTCTAGAGAGGGAGCATGTCTTTCCCGAGCAGCAAGTGACCGCCTGCAACTTCCTAGACATGAGCTTATTTAGACCAATAATACCTTTGTAAGGACAGGTTTCTTTCCATTTAGCTCATGAGAAAACTGAAATTTGGGGAAAGAATTTAGTAAAAAATCCAAATGATATGGCTACCAAGTGTCAGGGGCAGGAAGGCAGCCCTGGTCTGGGAACCGGAAGGATCCTACCCTTCCTGCCACAAGGTGGAGGATGCTGGCAGACAGAAACACCCACGTGGGTGTAGACACCCTCCCCAGCCTTCACAACAGCACCCAGCGGAGCCCTGCACCCAGGAAGTTAGTGAACGAACCTCCCTCCAGGTCTAGGTCAAGACGCTCAACCAGAAAGCAGTGAACGGAGATTGATGACACATGACGGTAACTGGGTGGCAGCGTCCCATGCCCTGACGGCCAGCCCCACCTGAAGACTCACGTGACCCCGGAGGAAAGGCAGAAAGTGGCATGCTTTCCAGAGAGCTGGCCCCAGTGAAGCTGTTCCCATCCTCTTCTGCACAGGGAGATCTGGAATTATTTTATTTGGTTCTGCAGAGAAGCAGATGGGGTCTGTGAATGGCCCGTCTTGTCAGCAAAGAGCACTTTCATCTGGACCGGTTCATGTCCCCCAAAAGAACGGGGAAGATGTTTGGCTCTTCCTCATTGTATTTTTCAGAGGAAAGCTCAAAATCCAGAAATGGTAAGCTCTGAGTTAGATCAGAACTTTCTTATGGAAACCGAATACATCAAGAGAGGGGCTGCAGCCAGGATCCAGGCAGGCCCCAGCCTGTCGACTGTCGGGAGCCTGGAGCGAGGCGGTGAAACAGCCGCCGGAGGCCTGGGCGCACAGAAGCGCGGGGAGCATCTCACGGGAAGACCTGCTCCCATAAGAGCAACAGTGTCCTCAAACTGCCTTCACAGAATTTTGTAGAATCGCAACGCTAGGAGGACCCTTCTGCCAGTTTTACCCAACCCTTAGATACACAGAGAGGGACACACAGCCCATAGAGGAGACACAAAGTCTGGGCCAGCCTGCACGCCCAGGAGCCCAGGACGCCGCAGCCAGGACAGAGTACCGTGGTCCACGCTGGTACTGTGGCCTAGATACCTACATTTCTGCAACACCGAGATACTCTCATTCTCTCTTGTTGAGGAAATGAGGCTCCAAGAAGCCAAGGTCACCATGGTGGGGAGTGGTGATGGCCATCTTGAGCTGAAGCCTATGTCTTCTGCCCCTGCCTACGGCTGCTGGCAGCAGCCACGCTAACCATGGGTCTAACAGATCCTGTCTCCATTCCTTTTGTCCACAAAGCTTCCCTTCTGAGCCGGCTACACCATAATAGACGGTCTGGTCTACCAGCTGGTTGTGAAGCAGGATCTGCACCTATGCGTATGTTAGCAATCTCCAAATATTTGATCTATGCAAATATAAGACAGAGGAGGAGGGATGCCGGTTGGCATCAAGAAATGAAATGAACAAGGACCATCTCCCTGGTGAAAAAGTCATCTTTTTCCACAGTGGAATTTGTCTGATTTTGTTTTCTCTTCTACGTGACCATTGCGAAAACTTCCGGACGCGTGTACAAGAATCAGTCCACAACATTTGTTAGCATGGAGCCCAAGGTCAGATGACTTTGGCTGACTCTCCTAGCTCCACTGTTGCAGGACCCACCGCCATGGCTCCACCACAAGCCGGGTGGAGGGACAGGCAGTCCTGATGTAAGACCTTTCCTGGGAGGGCCCCCTGTGAACCTTTTCCATGGACAGTGCCCCATCCAGAGAAATCTTCACATGTGAGTCCTGCTAATACAATGCTCTGGTACAGCTGCGAGAAAGGGCTCTGAGCCGGCTTCGGGTTTGCACAGTGCTGGGCATTAAATCACTTAGCAACTGTGCCCCTTGGCACTAGAGGTGCCACCAAATGAGGGGATCTGTTGCAGAACGAGTGGAAAGACCAGCTGCATAGAGCTCAGAGGGCTCTTTCCTGCAACACCTTCCAGCACCTTCCTCTGATAACGTGCCGCTCTCCAAGAGGGGAGCATAATATACAGTGTTCCCAAGTTTGTGTGGCAAGACCCTTCTCCCTGGGGACCCATGTGAACAAGCTTGCAGAAGAATTTCAACCTACTTGTGATAGAAAGCTGCCCCAAACTCGTTTCAGAAGGGAAAAGTGAAGGACAAACATCTTATGTAAGCATTAACTGATCACCAAACTGGAAACCCCTATTAACCACGAGCTACTTATAGCTCATAAGCAAATTAATAAAATGTGTATTTCCTTACAAATTGTAAGAATTAATAACAACCGAATGTACGATGCTATCCTTCATCAGATCTGAGATGGGGATGCCCATTAATCACAGGGGACAATCTGGGAAGTCTGAATGAAGACTGGATATGAGATTTGTTATGTCAATGTTCCATTTCTTGAGTAAGATCAAGTATCATGAATGAGAGTGAGTGTCCTCTTTCTTCGGAGATGTACGCTCAAGTAATCAGGGCTGAAGGGATGTGATAACTCACTTTACATGGTTCAGAGAGCACGTGTGTGTGTCCACACGCAATGTGGCAAATGGTGGGCCTAGGCGAAGGAGGTACTGTGTGCTTTGTTCTGCTCTTTAAAGTTTTCCTTGGGCTTGAAATTTTTCAAGATGAAAATTGGAGGAAATTTACACAATTCAGAAATAGACTTCAGGAGAACCCACTGGTTCCAAGTGGAAGGCCCGGCCCCTGGAGTGGCATGTCTAGGGATCCCGGTTCTAATTGCGCTCCTCCGTGGATGGCCGTGGATGGCCGTGTGTCCTTGTCCCACCATGGCCAGATGTGCTGAGATGGCCACTTCCTGTCCCGATGGCCTTCGTCACAGCAGAGACCATGCTAGGGCTGCTGAGCGGGAGCCCTCGGGGTGCAGGGGGAACCCCCTGACGGCAGCTCTAAGAGAAACGTGTGCAGTGGCCTGGGGCTCCATAGAGAGGCCTGAGTTGGGGTTAACGCCACTCACATTTCAACCAAAGACAGAACAGTCAAATGTATTCCCATGGCCATTTCAACTCTAAATCTTGTTTGAACGTGTCCTCACCACATGCTCAAGTGGGAATAAATAAAAACAGAAACCCATAAACTAACATACAAGCAGACAGAAGAAACAAGACTTGAGTCTAGGACATAAAGCGCCAAGACCTTGTGCGTTGATCTTGGGGAGTCCTGTGCCTAGAATGCCAAGTTTGCATGACCAAGGCAGTCATTCTACCTTCCTACCCTGGCTCAAATTCCCCGGGTGAGGCTGTGCAAGTAGTGACGGAAGCGTTGACCTGGGAAAGGGAGGCCTTGGGATCCTGGCTCGGGACTGAGCGCCCTGGGCTCCCACGTGCTGCCCACCGAGAGTGGGCAGCCTCGCCGTCCTCCCTCAGCCAGCACCTCTGCGTGACTGGCCACAGCGAGGACCTAGGACCGCACCCGCTGTCCTCCTCGGTCTGGGGCTGGCCACGCGGTCGCACGGGAGGACTTCCGCCCGTCTGTGGCATCATGGGGCCCAAGTCCAGTTCTTCCCCTCCCTGCCACCCCACCATCTGGGTCCTCCGCTTGTGTTTTCTCCAGGTTTCCTTTGTATCTTAGCTCAGAATTAGGCTCTTACTTTGCACGCATCCTGCAATGACCCAAACCCTTAATAAGAGCAAAGCGCCACCAAACAGTAATACAGATGAGCAGCCAAGCAGCCCTGGGACAGCCCAGGGAGGAGCAGAGCCTTGTTCAGAGCAGGAGAGGAAGGAGGTGCGCACCTCCTTAGACGAGGCCTCACCTCCATGGTGCTTTTCTGAGCCGCGTCTGGCTTCCTGGGGAAAACTACGGTATTTGTGTTTAGGGGACGGAAAGGTTTGCCTGTCTGAGACACAGAAGGAAAGGGACTCTTCTCTTCTTCAAGCTGCTTCACATTCTGGTAGGATAAAAGCAAAGGAGACCACAACCCATGGGGTTTGGTTCTAAAAACACAAAGGGGCACAGGTATTCCGTGAGTAACCAGCCTTCGTGAAACCCATCGAAGGAACTTCTTACGAGCATTTGCATATTCAAAGTCTCCTAACTTTCTTAATTTCTACTTTCACAGGGACTCGCCATGCTCCCTTGATTTCGCGTAAGTCTTTTTCCCCGACGATTTCAGCAAATATTTTCTTTTGGAAGGTGGAGATGCTCTTTCCGCGGGTCCTTCAGGCTCATCCAGAAACACTGATCGACTGAGGAGGGAAGCAGCTTATGGCAAAACATCTCTATTAAATTCTCTTGGCTTTTTGAAGATTAGAAAAAAGAGGAAGAAACTTTCTCTCCCTCTAAATGCAAATCTTCCCGGTAACACTGTGCTTAATCTACTCCAACTAATTAATCTGCTGGAGCTGATGAAATGTTACCTCCGCATTTTTTGTTCCTTGTATACAATTATTGTAACAGTGCTGAATAAATCAATATTCCCAATCCAACTGTAAAAAACAATCAAGAAAAGCAGTGCTTCTCGGGGAAAAAAAAAAAACACACCAAATAATATTTATTAACTCTGTCTCAATCCACAACAGAACCAAATACCATTCAGGCATTTTCTGCAAGTGTAATAAGCGAACTCGGATACATGATGAAGGTGGCACATGCCAATAATTTCACCATTTTACACTGCAGAGTAATTGAAGGATTTAATGAGAAACAAACCAATAAAAATAAATAGACCATGTTAGAGGAGGAGAAACTGATCTGAAATGGAAGTTGCTCCATTGTGAGTTGAGGGGGTTTTTTGCATGGTTTGACCAAGGGAAACATGGTATCAGGACCACTAGCTCTTTTCCACTTTTTCAAAGGAAAAAGATAACACTGTGTTTCTCTAGATGAAAATCCTGACCCCAGTAACTTGTCGCGTTCAGCAGGAATTGGGCCCCTCCAACGGCAATCACGCTTTCCTCCCGAGGCGTTCCGGGGGGACGGTCTCACCTGGCACTAGGTGGCCCGGGAGCTGCAGGTCCCACCAGTGGATGGCCGACCCCGCGAGCCTGGCTCAGAGCAGCTGCCCCACTTGGGCATCTGTTCGGAAGCACTGCCCAGCCTGTATGCCGTCGGTGGCAGCATTGTCAAGAGCAAAGGATCTGGGACACGGAACCCCCACTGAAACAAAAGTGTGTCTCCCACTCATGCCACCTGAGGACCCGCTCCGGAACAAACACACCAGAGCCTGACCCTCTGCCCACCTCTAGGCCCGGGGATTCAAAGAGGAACAAAGCATGGTCCTTACCCAAAGAGTTCATGGCCAAGGTCGAGGGTAGGAAAATACATGCTAAGGGTGTTGATGGGGCTTGGTCCCCAGCCCAGGCAGCAGAAGGGCTCAGGATGCTGCTGGGAGGAGAGCACACCTTGCAGAGTGGGGAAGGACATGCCAGTTGAGCCGGTGGGGTGGGCTCTGCTGGGAAGCAAGTGCAGAAGAGCCGGTGGGTGGCACTGCAGGCAAGGGGCCCTGAGTCTGTAAGGGGCAGCAGTATGAGAAAGCTGCCTCCAAGAACAGATGACAAAGGGTAGGAGGCAAAAAGGAGATGAGGGTGAGAGAGTCAGCCAGGGCCAGGTCAGGAAGGGCTTCTATCTGGACAATCTCAAGGGGTTCTGGGGGCTGTGGAGGGAGGACATGCCTGGAAGGTGGAGCCCCACATGTGCTCACAGACGTGGCATGGCCAAGCAGTGCGCCCAGAGTGCTGGCCCCTTTCTGCATTTACAGGAATGTATGGGGTCAGAATCCCCCGTCCACCCCCTCTGGGCCCACCGCCTAGGCTCACTCAGCACTGGCGCCCGCTCCCAGAGCAGGAGCCGTCCCTTGCCCACTGTATAGTAGGAGGATTGGTGGGGTCACTCTTTAACCTCCCCAGGGATAAGTCGTGGCTGTCCACCTGCACCTTTATGTTCAGAAAAAAATGCAAACCTTGACTCTTTTTTTTTTTTTTAACTCAAATCAAGAGAAGCCGGCTGCACAATGTTTTCTCTAAGAGATGCTGTTTTCAGCTCCTTTGTTTTGATGCCCTCCCCCATATGCACAATTGAAAACACTCCATTGTAATAAGTTATCGCTGTGCAGGGGCTCTGGGAGCAAGGGAGACGCAGGGTTCAAAGCCGGGAGCCGAGAGGTCCTTCCCCAGACGTGCGAGGGCCCGAGCAGTGGGCCGGCCACTGACCCTTTGATCACACCTTTGAAGAGCTCTCTTGAAGAGTATTGATGGGATGAAGCATTTTATTTCCTGACCAAGTTCAAGTGAGCTCGAGTTAGGCCTGAATGCCACAAACAAGGGAGCTTCCTATTTCATTCACGTGACCTAGGTGGGCTGGGAGGGCGAGGACGCCCCATCCGGAAAGGAAAGGAATGGTCCTGCAGCTCGGCTACTGAGCTCATGGTCCGGGAGGCATCGCCCCCGTGCTGGCCACCTTCATACTTCCTTAGAATTTGGGAAGATGCAAAGAGGGGGTCCGCTTGTGCTAGTCCTGCCCAGATCGACTCAGAAGAAGATTCCAGAAGGATCGGTTCTATGTCTTGTCCTGCCTCACCATCCCAACAGGAGCCATACTACTGCCTCTGAAGCCCCAGTCCTTGGACCAGGCAGGGCACATGTAGGGCTGGACCGAAAAGAAAACTGGGTGAACGAAGGCATTTCCCACAAGTCGCAGGCCCTCCTTCAATAAAAAAAAAAAAAAAGGAGGAGGAAGAAGAGGAGGATGTGGAGAAGGAGGAGGAAGGAGAGGAAGAGGGGGAGAGAGAGGAGGAGGAAGAGGAGAAAACAGTTCTTTCCGACTCCAGATTCCTCTGGGAGAGGCGCGGGATGGGAGGGGGTGCGGGATGACCCGGGTCCAGAGTTTGCTGGCACCACGGGGCCTGCCCCATGGTGCCAGGTCCCTCCGTGGCTAGAGAGAGCAGCTTCAGTGACTGAGAGAGCGAGGTGGGTATCACTCGATCCTCAAAGCAGCCCAGAGCAGCCGGTTCTGGGGATGTGGGAGTGAAGGCCCACAGCTCTGCACTGAGTAACGGAAGAGGCGTCTCACACGAGCACGGAAGTGTTCTTCCACGTGAAAGCAGTGAAGACTGTTACAAAGCGATAGTTCTGACTCTCTCATTTTACCCGGAGAAAGAGGAACGAGACGAGGGACACACTTCCTGAGCTCAGGCTGCACCGCTGAAAGGAGATGAGAACCATGCCTTTCCGTCTGCAGGGCACGGAGTAAGGCGCCAGGCCCGTGCCTGCTGCACGCGACTCACCAATGTTTGCTGACAGGAGGCCGATGATTCAGAGCCTAAGCTCTGGCCTTATCCCCCCAGTGAGCTCCTGTGGGCCTTGGTTTCCCCATCTGTAAAAGAAGAGAGTTGACAAGAAGGACCTGAGACTCTGATTTGACAGTTAAAAGGGTCCTATGATGCTAGGGGTCCCCCGAAGCCTGGGAATGATTCCAAGGTCAAGACATCACTTCCTGCCACAGTCCCCTCGCAGAGGCCCCAGTGAACCCCAAACTGGCCAAGGAAGCCTCTCTGCCGCTTCCTCCAGGGCCTGCAAGAAAGGACAGCCTGGGCAGGTGGCCCCACGCAGGGAGCGTGTCAGCCGCGCACCCCGGGCAGCCCGACTGTGTGGGGGAGCGGTCCACTCCAAGGCGCCCTGCCTTGGACCCAAGCCACTCTCGGGCCAGGAACCCCTCTTTTCCATTCATGTCAAGGGCCCTAATGTGCCCGAGCAGCTCTTGCAGCATGTCCTGTAGGGCACGAATAGGTAGGAAAATTGCTGTGACTGCAGCCCACCAGGGTTCCCGGTGCTTTGGAGACGATGTACCGGGACATGCCCGCCTCCGCCCTGACGCGCTCCCCTGCAGAGCAAGGAGCATCAGGGCGGTGAAATGTTTCACCAGTAGGAGAGGTACTCCGAGCCCAAGGATGTGTGCCTGCAAAGCCTGCGACCGACCCACTGGCCACTACCCCTCCACCTTCAAAAGTACAAGGGCACCGAGTCTGCCTGCCCTCGACAGGAGAGTCAGGTGGAAACCACACTTGCTCGCTGAGAGAGCACAGGGAGCTCAGGAAAAAGGAATCAGCAGATCGTATCTGGTGTGGAATAAGTGCCCAGAGCATTGGAGCAGCAGGGCTGACTGTCCACAGTGAGAGCAATCCCAAGGGGCTTCATGAAGGAGGTGCTCCCTGGGTAGCTCACAGACTGCCACAGCTCCGAGTATACGGCACACATTCAGAGGAAGTGGGAAGTCATGGGCTGCTGATCAAGTGGGTCTCTTCAGTCCGAGTCAGCAGCCAGGACAGCTCCTGGGTGAGGACTCGACATCTGGCTTGAATCTCCCTGCCACGCTTGACGGCTCAGGCCAAGACAGACACATTGTGACCGCGGCCTCAGTGGTGAGTGACCGAGAGGCCGAGGGGGACACCTGCCTTGGGGAATAAGCCTGCGGAGGTGGTGGTGGCCGACCCCCTCCGGTCCCCCCCCCC
>NW_024426885.1:3804786-3834159 GCF_017311325.1 Ursus maritimus | reverse complement strand
GGCGCCCCCGGCCCCCGCCTCCGCCTCCACGCTGGAATCTGACAGCAGCTCCGGCTCCCGTGGGTCCCCAGCAGCTGCAGTGAAGGTGGCCACACTGAGGCTGCCCGGGGGTTGGAGCTCGAGTTGCAGGAGTCAAAGTCAGAGGAGGCGGAGGACCCCATCCCCGGAGCCCTGGGTGGGCCAGACGTGGGCCGAGAGCTCCAAGTCCTCCCAGCAGCCCCACGTTTTCCGCAGGAACTCTCGAGGCAAGTCGCCCCTCCAAACATGAGGCACAGATGCAGAGTTGCTTTCGGCTTCCCTGCAGCCCCCCGCATGAGGAGATGAGACTCAAGGGTGAGTGTGTGCCTCCGGGTGGGTGGTGGGGCAGCCGAAAACACTGCCAAAATGGGAGGAGGCCCCCCCAGACATGCTCTCCCCCCGCAGGAGCCTGCTGGGCCCTTGAGAAAAGGTGGGGGCTGTGGGAGCCACTGAGGACCCTCAGGGAAGGTTGGCCTCCACCCTGAAACTCCTCAAGTCAGGCTTTCCTTCAAAGCAGGGCTCTGCATGGTGAACACAGAGCTTCTGGGACCCATTTGCGCATCGGTGGTACCAGGCCCCCATCACCCTGGCACCTGGCACATGGTGTCTCAGGGTTCACAGCCCGTCTGTCCGTTTCCGCAGGGCCAGGTACAACTCAGGGGCAGCACTATGCAAAACATGATGAGAGAACGAGGAAAGCCAGCTCCTTGTCAAGGCTTGCTGGTGCCCCGGTGGCAGCTCTGAGCAGGCCTGACCCCGACCAGCCACGCCCAGCTTCACTTCGGGAAGGAGGGGAGAAAGGCGCGCCCCCAGGGACGTGTACTTCCACAAACACCCGCACTACTGTGTAAGATCCATCAGGGGTAAACTTTCTGTCGGAAGATTAGTCTTACGATCATCCAGAACTTCTATATTTCTCCATTGAACCAGAGTTGGATTTTCTGCTTAATTATAGGCTCACCATTGTTCTCATCCTCACGTGTCAACGTCAGCGGAGCAGTATGTCACATTTGCCAGTGTGACTCACATGGACAAGCACCTCTGTCCGACACCCGGCGTGATTGGTCGGCTAATGAAACGGGTTATGACTCTCTCACGTGCTGGGCCTCAGTGATAGAATCCAAGCAAAAGTAATGTCCAAGTGCAATCCTAGGTTACATATTAGTTATTGTATAAAGGGGAAAAATGAGGGACTACGGTAGGTTACATGCAATTAACATGAGCCCTCGCGTGGGTCTCATGGGAAGTGGATCAGCCTGGCCGGTTATTTCTCAGATTTTGATGGGAAGAAGAAATGTTTCACTGCACACCTCGGCTGCAAGTGCTCAGGCTTTCTGGAAATGCAACACATCGACCAGACCTCAGGACAGGAGAGACACAGAATGAGCATTTGGTTTTGAACTGCTCCTCAAAAGCGCGGTTCCAGGAGTTGAACACGGCACATGAAGCGTCAGGTATAGCAGGGCCCGTGCAGAACCAAGTCCGAAGGAGCATGCCTGGGCCAGGGGAAAGTGGAGGGCTGCAGAGGGGAGGTCCATGGCTGGGGTGGGCAGAGGGGCTCCACCAACCGCAGGAGTCCAGCTCAGCCTCGAAGAAGGGTTATGAGGGAGCCAGCAGCAGCGAGGGCCGTAAGCTCACAGTCACACCCCCCTCAGGCACGCGCATGCACACGCACACACATGCAGGTGCACATGCAGTGACGGTCAGCAGACCATTGGCAGATCTCTGCGGTTCTGGTGGTGCAGAGGTGGAAGCCCTGGTGTGGCAGGGCAAGGAGGAAGCAGAAGATGGGCAAGGAACGCACAGAACTCCACTACTAAAGAGAAAAGCAAAGTGTGGAAGTGATGGGGAGGGAAGCAAGACTCAAGGAAGATTGTTTTTTAGGGCAGGAAGAGACTTAATGAGATGATTCCTGCGTCGAAAGGAAGGCTGGGCGGAAGCCACGGTGCATCTCTGATCCCAAGACCACGGAGTGGTGGGAAGGAACGGATGAGGCCAAGAGAGTGTTCAGAGAAGACGGCTCGTTTCACAGGCGAGACGTCACATACAGACTCAACTGAAGCAATGTTTCAGAGGTATCAGAGCAAAGAGCAGCAACCTACACTCTCGAAAGACGGCAGGGAGTTTGCAGAGCGTTTTCCTCCACATGATCCATTTTGGTCTTTTATAAATAGCCTTAGAGAAAGAAGGATATTATCTTCACATTAGAGATAAAAGGAAAAATGTGAGTTTGTGTCAGTTTAAGCAGACTCTTTTTGTTCCTGACTTGATGGGTTGCGTTATCAGGTTTCTTTGGTCGCATGTGACAAAAGCCTATTTATCCAAAAGGGGAACTTTCTGGCTCATGTTACTGGTCAAAAAAGGGGTGTTGCTGAACCTGGGGGCAGCTGGAGTCAGAGACCAGCCGCATCTCCCAGCACAGCTTCTCTCCTTGGACGCCAGCTACATCTCTCCACCTTATTTGGGCGTGGGGGTACGGTCACCACAAGCTCTGTGCTACTTTCCCTGCAACTTGATGATGAATAAAAAGAGAGACCCCTCAAACCGGGGCTATCAGGAAAGTCCTGGGGAAGTTCTCACTTTGGGCCACGTATCCATCCATTCATTCACTCAGTCAATAAGCCAATTCACCCATTCATTTTAGCAAATATTGACTGAGCACCCTCAACATAGCAGACATATTCCAGGCAGTAGGGACATGGGCAAGAAGAAGACAGAGAAGTTCTCTGTTCTGAAGGAGCTTACTCTGGAGGAATCTAATGGGAGAAGATCAAGGATTTAGAAGCAACAACAAAACTCCAAGTGCAGGCATCCATGAATCTATAACTAGACCCACCCCCATGGTCCAGGAAGGAGATGGCAGTTCCCACCTTCAAAGCAAAAGACTAGAATGTGTGTGGTATGTTGGGGGATGGAGGGAAGACATATGGGGAGCATTTCCCCAAAAGGACGGGATTTAATATTATGACTAAAAGAAAGAAGTGCTGCTGGGCTTATGAAATAAAAATGCAGAATTATGTAAAATTTTTGTTGAATAGTTTTTTACTATTCAAACGTGAATATGTAAGAGATGGGAAATTGAGAAGGCTTTGTTCTTCTAAATTATTAGTTGGAAATATTTTTCCATACCAAAGCTATTTATGAATATTTGGAAATAGCTCTCCAACGAGAACCTGGTCTGCAGTACTGACCCCATCTCGGCCTTGCGGAGCGCCCCATACAGGTGTTCACATGGATCTCCCCCCATAACTCACTCTCTGGAGGATTGCAGGCTCTCTCTCATTTGCTCTCATAGCTCAAGTGTTAGGCACAGCACTGGGCACACAGAAGGTGCTCAGTATCCAGTCAATCAGATGTGTATTCTGATCTATTCTAATTTACCAAGATCCGGTGCATGAAACCATAGTCAAATACAGTCACATATGAAAAAGTCTTGAGAGTGGTTTGTAAGCTGCTATTTATCTAATGATCTTTCCTTTTAGTACAAATAACAAGACTCCAATTCAAAGACCTGTCTGATTCTTAGAAACACAATATGTTTTGAGGGTCATCACAAAAATACATGCAGTGTACAAAAAAGGCCCTCTGTTGAAAAGACAACACAAACTCTGAGCCACCAGACTGCGCCTCTCCCCACACATCATTTGACAGGTTGCCAAGCACTCTCATTGCAATTCAACCTACTGTGCCACTCGTATTCCTCATCTTAACCCTCAATTGTATTTGCGAACCTTTTGTGGTCAAAGCTGTACCCGCCATGGAGCAACAGCTCAACCAGAATTAGCCTCGAGTATTCAGAACTAATGGGAGCAGTGACCCAACTGACTGTCAGCTGCCAGGGGTCTTGGATATAGGAAGTTGCAGTTAGACAAGCAATGTAGGTCATCACCGCTGAGATATCACAAATCCATTCTTTCAAGCCTAATATGTTGTCTAGCGTGTTTGTACAGAAGAGTTCCTCTCCTTCTGTCATATTTTAAAATTTCAGATACCAACTGATTCTCGGAAAGAGCAATGATGTCTACCGCATCATAGGGAATAAGGCAAGGTCATTAGGAGTGAAGACAGATGTAGACAATGGAGCACAACCAAAAGAGGATGAAGGGCAAAAATGCATGTATCTGGAAGCCAACATGGGCAGGCATCCCTAGCTTTAAAGAGCAATATCAGGTCTGGCAGGGTGAACTCGGGTCCCTGTACAGTGGATTTGACTGATGGCCATGCCAGATAGATGGAACACCTAACGGTATTTGAGCTACTAAGAATAACCCAATGGAGAAGATATGTGTTGGCCACCAAATGATGGTCTGTTCTTATCACCAGACAACAGGCTTCTCTGCTGACTGCATTTCAAAGTCCTCCACTTCTAAGTATAATTTTAACATCAAGATCCAGTGCTGTAGTTTCAAGGTTCTTAGTATCCCCCGCCCATCTTGGCCCTGGGTCAAATAGTGTTAGTTTGTTAATAAGGACTTAGTTCTTTCCTCTCTAAGGAAACACTCCCCTAAAAGCAGAGGCAGGCAGTTCTCCACTGAGCATCCCATGGGCAGGAATGTTTTCACTTCTTTTGGGGCTCTTTTATTCCCTTCAGTAGGGCTTCTCCTAGCTGACTTTCTCTGGCATGGCACCATGTCCCACTCTCTCAAGGACACCTGGAGACAATGCCGTTGGAGTCAGGGACAAGGGTGATAGAGGGGACCAGCAAGGGAATAACACTTCTTGGTCAAGAGCCATTTTCCTCTACCAGAGGGCAATGTTCAAGCCCAGCCTCTTCATTAGGACACTGCAGAGCAGAGGGTACCCTCAAAGGGGACCACATTCTTGGGTAGGTAGAATCCCTTTCAACCCAAGGGTGATTGATGATGTCACAGAGGCATGAAGGCCAGTCTCATGAAGCTTTAAGGTGAATTTTGTGATCTGCAATGAGGTTGTGCTGTCCACGTCCGATTTTCCAGCACATTTCCTTAGACCTCTACCTCCTACCTCCTCATGGGACTTACCTCATTTTGTCTGAATTTCATGCTGAAGAGAGATGATGAGGCAGGTGGCCTAACCCCAACCCAAGCTGTCATACCGACTCTACTCTCCAGGCAAGTGTGACCACAATTCCCAGTCACCCCTGTCCTCCATCCCACCACCTGTAGAGACACATTGTCTTTCTAAGGTCCTCCACCTTGGGGTTCATTTTGTCCAGGGTCTCCCACCACTTCTAGGAATGGCTCACAGCTCCACATGGTTGACTTGGTTGATAGTTGTTTTGGAAACATGAAATTATTGCCATAAACATATTTTTCAAAACATATTTTCAAAACTTGGCATCTGATCTGATTTCAACTTATTTACACATATCTTCATTTCCACTTATTTGGATATTTTTATTTTTAAAATTTTAAGGACTTGTAGAATCAATATTCTATGATATTTTAAGACACAATCACATGGTCAGTGTTAAAAAAATTTTTTTTGCACTATTTTCCTAGGTAACTCAAAGAGCGGGAATCTTTTAGTGTGACTCTAGACTTAATCATTCCTCATGGCTAGTGTTGACTGTCTTAGGCATAGTTAATTCCACTAACATAAAGTCTCTATATTTTTCTTGCTGAAAGAGCAAATTCAAAGTTATCAAATTATTTAAGGCACAAAATTTTGTACATATTTGTTTTCATTATGTAATTCAAAGATGACAAGGACGTGCAACTTTTGAAAGAATTTTAACCAGTTATTAAATCTTTATCCACTGAGTGGATATCCTACACCCTCCCATCAAATGCTCACAGTTCAGGATGTGCAAATCTCTGAGATTTTCATTATTTTATGAATAAAACTATTATCCCAATAAGATTCCAGAAAAAAAAAAAAATCAAAGCCACGTCCCCTCAAATGACAGAAGACTCCCTGCGCCAAGTGTTACCACCGTGGCAGGGAACAAAGGATACTCAGCATCTTGACAATGTGCCCAGTTATCAATCACCTGACACAGCAGCCCTGACAGAACGCGGAGAGGCACCTGAAGGCATTCATTGACTCCTAATGACAAACCCGTTCTGCATATTGCATCTGTGCTAACCCACGGAACCTCCATGGTGATCACACAACAAGGTTCGCTCTCAGAGGAGAAGCAGGAAGGGAGGTGTGAAGCATACAGCTGAAGGGCTGACATGACCCAACATGAAGTAGTGAGCATCGGGCCTCCTGACACAATCAGCTCTGTCGGAAGCAGGGACCATCTTCCTCCCCATCGGGCAGAGATACCTCCCCATTTCCCCTTTGTATGATCAAAACAAGAGGAAATAAAAGTTGCCAATCCTAAGTGAAAACTTGAAAATTCTTAGGAGAGAAAGAGACGCCTACCGTCTCTCTGGGTTATTCAACTGGCTCAATTCACAGTTCACAGCTTCCCAAGATTACAGACATCATCGAACTTTACATCAAAAACCAGGGATGTACTGTATGGTAACTAACATAATATAATAATAATAATAAAAAAGAATGTGAGGGGATGAGAAATAAGAATACAGCGTGAAGCTTCAGCCAAGGACAACAGACCCAGGATACAGGAGAAATAACTGAAGCTTGTTACCTGGGCTATCTTAAACCTTCTTAGGNNNGGAAAGATGAAGACATCCCTTTCCCCATACCCCACACAACAGGTTGTCAGGCAGGAAATAGGCTGGGCCTGAAAGCCTCAGACACAAATCCAGGAGAAGCCGTATTCTTTGCCATAATCCGAATCACAAGGTGACACTGCATACTGAACTCATTCATCTCCCAGGAGAGTCCTAATTCTCAGGTTGAGATGACTGTGAACCTCAAAGAGCAGCATCTGCCTTCTGCCCCCTACCTGGGTTCTGCCCATAAGCACTGAGCTCCAGTCTCCCAAGCTCTTGCTCAAATCTGACACCATCAGTTACATTCGGGGGTTTTAATGTGTTAGGTCTCCAGTTTAGCTTGCCAGACAGATCCTTCCCCAGTAAACACACAGTTTTATGATGGTGTGTCTTGGATTTGCTTTCATTCATAATTGCAGACCAGCAACACCGAAAATGTTGTATAAATAAAAAATTAATAAATAAAGAGGAAGAATTGGGGGCTTTTAATTGAGAATGGCAGCAGACACATTTTCTCTCCATCCTAAAAGGGAATTCAAAATGTTTTTAATGCCCAAAAGTGAGAAGACATTTAGGGAGGCCATCAGCAAATAAGAAATTTCAAGAGATTTCTGGAAGACAAAAAGTGGATCAAGTGGTGGTTGGGAAAGCAGAAAAAAGTCAAAGCTCAGAAAATACATGAAGAATGAATCAGCTACAAAGGGACAAATATACCAGCAGAGCATTGAGACAACATGAACGGTACAAGGCATGGACGGCCCTGGGGGCTGAAAAACAAAGGGGTTAATTTTCAAACACTTAACCCTAAGAGCAGAAGAACTAGCAGCCAGGTCCTCATATACTAACATCTGAGGATGTGTCTCTAAAGAATGAAATGAACAGTCTGGGGAGAATTAGGCCATCATGCAGATATTAGTGACCCCAAATAAGCCCCTAAAATTCTGACATGGGTTCTTCCAGTCAATGCCTGACCTCTCACCAAATTAATATAAAACAAGATGGCCAGTCAACAAACAATGAGCCCCTGATCAACTCTGCTCCATCCTTCTCTAAAATGTGCTGGGACAACCCAGAATTTCTAGATGGATATTTCTGCAATTCAATAAAATAAAGACCATGACCAGAGGAAAAATCTGCAATGCAATACAAAGAATATAAAACAAGATAAACAGAAACCATGATTCTAGAGAAACATACATGTTTTCAGTAAAATAAGGGAAGTTAGATATAGATATTAATATCTCTGAGGGATAGAAGGTCTTGCATTCACAAGACAAGGACATGGTAGAATGAGAACAGAGCAAGAAGGATTTCTAGAAAGTTAATAAAAATAATACACTTATTAATTTTTAAAGCAATATACTGGAATATAAAATTGAGACTCTTTTGCCAAGAAAAAGAAAAATTTGACAGAGAATATGATAAGTTAAGAGAGAGGAATAATATAAAATTAGTTTAATTTCCAACTAATAACAGTTGCAAGAAGAAAGAACATAGGAAACAAAGGAAAGGAACAAAATAATGAAAGACAGCTCTCCGAAACTGAAGAAAATGCATCATGAGACTGAAAGTGTGTCAAGCACAATCATTTTTATAAGTTACAAAAACAATCATCATGAAATTGGACACTTATTTTAAAAAATTTATATATCAACTGCTATCAGAGAAAAAAATGCAGGTTGCTGACGAAGGAAAAGGAATCTGATTTATACCACACTTCTCAACAGCAACACTGCTTGCTAGAAGTTAATGGAAGAATATCTTTTAAGTTCTGAAGTTCTATTTTAAGCCTTCAATTCAGTTCTATACCCAGTCAAACTATCACTCAAATAGGAAGGCAGAATAAGAGACAGGTAAGAGTATGAGAAGCTCAGCTCCCAAGCAAATTTCTAGGGAGTTATTTAATGATGTACAAAGAAATAAACTAAGTAGAGAGACCAGAAATCAACAGATTGACCCAAGAGAGCATAAAGTGAAATTAAAAAATGACAGCCTCACAATGGGTTTAGAGATTGAATATTATAGCTTAGAACTGAAGAAAAGAAAACTTTGTGAGGAAGTCTCCATGAAACACACACACACAGTCACAAAATTATGGGTAAGATGATGTAATTGAGAGCTTGGATAAAAGTTGAGAATTTATCAAAAGTAAAAGAGGAGAATCAAGTTTAATTTAGTGTCAGGAACATTTTATTTTACACAGCTACTCAGGGCCAATCGGACATTCAGGAAAGCAAATGTAATTTTATCAGAACACTTATTTCTGCAGTGAACATTATTTCCAGAATCATAGCAATGTAAATGGTATTCATTGGTTTTGAAATCTTGGAATCTACTTTTCGACAAAATTCACTGAAGACTAACTGAATCCATATCAGAATGTAAAATCTATAACCTTGATAACATAAAAGGAAGGACAGCTGTCAGGATTGAGAAGTGGGACGGCAGAGAGGGAGAGGAAGGGGTGGGGGGTGGAGGGAAGGGTGAGTGGGTTCTCCAGAAGTGCTTTCAGTGGAAAAAGAAAGAAGCTGATTATACTGTTTGGTTTTTCAAAAATACACCTGTTGAGAAACTTAAAACAGTGAATTAACCAGATTGGAAAGGGAATGGTGGGAGAAAATGTAACTAAATATTCTTCTTTCACAGCAATTATTTTATAAGCAACATGGGAGGTTGATAAATCCAGAAACAAGCTACGTATATGCAACTGGTAACTCTGAAGCCAACACAACATTTACAAAAGCTAAGAGTGATTGCCCATGGAAGACTGAACTGGGGATGCGAGGGAATGTAGCAGGGGAACTTCATTCACTATGAACCTCTCTGGACTGTTTGATTTTGTTAGTCCCTGTTCCATTAGTAATGCTTTTTTCCAAAGAGAGCTTAGAAGTTTTCTCTACAAAGAACAGGAGTGTTGCAATGTATAAAAGCAAACAAATTCTAGTTTTAAAGGTCCCGTTTTAATGATGTATTCAAACCCAGACGTTGAATAATTGGCTGCACACATTCTCATCCCATCAAAGTCCATGGGGTCTTTGCTTCCTTTTGAAGAAAAAGATGACTGATAGCAGTTGTCCTGAACTAGAATCAACAAAATTGTTACAAAAAAGGGAATAGATCCTTCCCCATCCCCAGACCGAGCAAGTCAGACTCTGGGACGATTACCTGGGGATCTCATCATCATCCCAGCTGATTCCCACTGACCTACAATGTGGTCACGGCCACTTGGACCAATTTAGGGGAGGGCAGGCTAGGTTGTGGTAACAAACAGGGCCAGAATGCATTGTGTTTCAAGCACAATGTCCCATCCACATCCCAGTGAGGAGCAGGCGTTCCCCCCAGCTAGCAGCTCTCTTCCAAGTGGTGATCGAAGGGTACGGGCTCCTCCATCTTGTGTCCCTGTAATGGAAGGCAAGAGTGGCTTTCACCTGGAAATGGTACATACCAGTCAACTCAAACTCTACCAGGTAGGACTCACCTGTCTCTACCTGTAGGGGAAGTAGCTAAATAAAATGATTGTCCAGGAAGAAGAAACAGATTCTTGGTGTTTGGCCAATAGTCCCCATCTAGACCCATAACACAGGCCATGGAAAACTTCTCTTCCTTTTGGCCAAGATGACCCTAAATGTTAACAGTTTGTAGGACAGGACTTGTTATAGCCCAGAAGGAAGGCCTGTCTGAACACAGACACAGGGATGGGTCTCACAAATTTCTGTCTTATAGTTTGAAGCCAAACTTTCATTCCCTTTCTGGATACCTGCTTGGGCTTTCCTTCATCCTGAAGTTGCCATCAATCAAACTGTTGATCTCCACACTCAGCCGAGCATGGCCATGCGAGAACCGGTCCCCACTACAGCAATTCCTTTGAAACGACATCCCTAACTTACCACAGGGCCATAGGTAAACAGGGGCCAGGCCATTTCCAAATGAGACAGCTCCCAGATGTTCTTCACACAGTGGTGCAATGACAGAAGGAGTCACGTGACCTACAGTGCTGGCACGGACACACACCCGCCTGAAAGTTTGGAAACCGCATGCTAGGAACAAATAAAAATGAGAAACATTGACCTTTGTACCTTATTTTACTTCAAATGGGTTGCACGGAAAATGGAAAAGGTTGGTATTTTGATATTTAGTGTCAAAGTGACAACCTACAGTTCTCCTACATCCACCATGTGATGCTACTTAATTTCCTGACACTTAGGATAAATATTTTTACTAGTTCCTAGTGTGAATTTTTGAGGATATTTTCCAAATATTAGTTAGAACTTTCTTGAAGTTGATCTACCATGGATTTAACTCTTTCTACCTACAGCTGCTCTGAAAACAAATCTTTTCTCCACTCCAAACAGCAGAACGACATATTCGATGTACCGTGTTCTTCATCAATTTAACAAAAAAATGAAAATAAGTTGAAATGGCCCATGAACACACCACATAGAATGCATATGGGACCTACACACTGATTAAATATTTATGAATGGAATAGATGGCAATGAGGTGGCAAACCTCCTTATAAGGCTAGATCCACTACGGCAAAAAGGGATTTTGCTTACCTAGTTTTTCCTTCATAAAATGTGTCCTCTTCTAAAAAGATGTTTCATAGTTGGGAGATCGGAGGCTTCATGAGGAGGAAGATGGAACAGCGATACCAGGTTTTGTGTCCTTTATTCAAATTTGTGATCCTCCCTGGGCTTCGCTCCTCAGAGCCTGGAAGGGGGGCACCGTGGGGTCAGGAGAACCCCACCACGAGGGCAACCTCTCCGCACACCTCTGCCCCTGCTGACCAGTCTTTCTTTTCCAGGTTTCAGGAGCCCCATGACTTGGTCTCCTGTCCAACGCCTTGGATCTGAGACATTAACCCAAAGTGATAGCTTAATAGGGCTGCCAAGTCTCCCCCTAACTCCCCCAAATCTGGGTGGGCTTGTACTTTGGCCAGTGATGGCTGAAGAAGAGGCCTTGCATAGCCTCTTCTTGGAGGCCTCTGCCCCGTGAAGAGCTGGACATGAGTCCATGTGGAGAAACAGAGGTCCAGGTGTCTCAGAGTTCACCACAGGAAGAGGCTGTCCCAGACCAGCCCGCCCCAGCTGCCCCACTAACTGGCTGTAAACACATAAATGAGTCCAGCTCACACCACGTGGGGCAGGGGCGAACATTCCAGCTAAGCCCCACCCAAAGGGTCAGCCCCAAGCACTGAAATGAGAGCTGGTCTCCCAGCTCACCTCGGCAGACCGCTGCTCCCCAGCGCTGGGTTGCAGACATCCAGGCGCTGTCGGGGAAGCTGGGGAGCAGCAGTGGCTGGGCCCACTGCGGACCAGAGCAGACCTCAACCCTGGATGTGGTGGCCTACCCTCCAGCCGCCTGGGCCGTGACGGCAGCAGTGAGTGGGGCAGGGGCTGGACTCAGGCCCTGGGGAGTTCGGACTCAGCTCCTTGAAAGGGGATGGGCGGGCCAGGCTGGGCCATGTGGGAGGCCCGAGTCTTCCAGCTTAGAGCCAGCAAAGTCCCCAGACAACTGCGGCTCCTAACTGTCATGGGCTCGTTCCTCTGCACCTGTGTCGGGCCCCGGAACCTCCCACCAAGGGCTGGGTCAGTGCCGCCTGCGCAGAGGTCCGTCCAGTCACAGGACTCGGCCTCACCTGTCTGTCGCATACCTGCAGTATTTCGCTAAGTGGTCCCTACCTCCAACCCAGGGCACCGAGGAACAAGGTGAGCCACAGTGAGGAATCAGGTGTACTACAATCAGGACTCGTGTTATAATTAGCATAAATTATAATATAAATACACAGTGATGTGAATACGTGTATATTTATATACATACGATATGTATGTAATTTAACGGTTTTATTGACGACTTTACTCTGTTTGACCACCTTTCAAGGCTTCTTTTTTGGGGGTGAGTCTACAGACCCCGCACCCTCCCATCTCAGGCCAGCCATTTCCAGCACACACTCGCCTCACCGTAAGCCTTGCTGGGCGGTCTCCCCAGCACAGAGGCTGCCTAGGGTTCACACCCACCCCCTGCCCCCAGGCCTTGTCGGGCTGTCTTTATAGACCTCAGACAGTTCTCCCTCCTCGGGTCCAGCCTCCTCCAGATGCCCAAGCCCCTGTCACCATAAACACGCTTCCTGCTGGTGCCTTCCCTCCTCCCACACCTGCCTGCTTTCTCTGCCCCAGGAGAGAAAGAGGCTGTCTCCCCTCGCTCACTGGTCCCCAGCTCTTCCGTCTGCACCCACGAAAAGGCACTTTCTAGAGAATGTGGAACAGAGTCGTGGTTGGTAAAAAGATAGCCTACATTCCTGACTACTGCCTTATAGACTATGCTATTGCTATGGTCTGAATGTCTGCCCCCCGCCTGCCAGAAAAATTCATGTATTGAAATGTCAACCAGCAGAGACGATGGTATTTGGGAGATGCTTAGGTCATGAGGGTGGAATCCTCCTGAGTGGGACTAATGCTCTTACAGAGAGACCTCACAGAGCCCCCTCGCCCCTCTGCCACGCCAGGACTCAGCGGGAAGGCACCAGCCATGCCCCTGGAGGAGGGTCCTCACCGGAGCCCGACCGTGCTGACACCCCGATCCGGACGTCCAGCCTCGAGAACTGGGAGCGATGGGCGTCCGTTCTGCATGAGCTCCTCACTCGGTGGTGTTTTGTTACCGCAGCAAACCGACTAAGACCTACCCTAACTGTAATGCCAATGAACCTGGGGGTCTGACTGAGAAGTGCCTCGGGGAGGTCAGCCTTACACCTCATCTCCGGCACAGGGAAAACATGCAGCACACGAGCTCGCGGGATCCTGCCTGGAAAGAGGAAGCTTGAAGCAGCTGAAGAATTGAAATTGTCCACAGAAAACTAGCTCAGACCCCAGCCCTGATCCCAGCAGCTACTGCTCTTCTCCTTGCTCGACAACCCTCTCATCTCTACACTGAAAGGAGGCATTGCCCACACAGGGAAAGTTGTTTTAAGGGTAAAATGAGAACATAAATTTAATCAACCTGCTCTATACAAATGTAATTAAATAGAGAAAGAGGGCTTTCCATGGGCATAAGTACAGAGGTGTTTGTTAATCGTTGCCCTGAGTACTTGGTTTTGTGGTGTGTTTGTGTCTTTGTTTTATTATGGCTTTTTTTTTTTTTTTTTTTTTTTTTTTTTTTTTTTTTTTATTCAGCCTGGAAGCAGGGTGCTGACCTAATATGGATCAGGGGAGACGCAATAAGGTTTCACACGGAAAATTTAATTCTTCTGGAGAGGCGGATGGGAGGTGTTCCTGTCAGGACTTAGTTAATCTCGAATGTGGAACCCCAACAATGACTTCGGCACAGATGTAGATTTATTGGGGTCCCAAACTGAGAAATCTGGGAGGATGAATGCCACTCCCTCTCTGTCCACCTCTTAGAATCGGCGGTTCCCCATTTGGGTCCATCCTCAGATGGGCCCCATTGCTGCAAGCCACATGTCCCTCCAGCGAGGTCCCAAAGAAATGGGTGGGACCTGCCTTGCTATGACCTTCGTCCTACCTCAGACAGAACGCTGACCAGAAGGGCCTGGGATCCGGGCAGGTGAGTCTGGACCTGCATCTCGGGGTGGGCAGGCAGTCGCAGGGGGGCCCTGATTGGCCAGCCTGTGTGAGGGCAGGGGCATCACGGGCGGTAGAGCCCCTTCAGAATCACCGAGGGCTGGAGAAACCTGCCTAGTGTCCAATCTTGGGGTTGTGTGCCTTCCATGACCAGTGAGCACACAAGTTTCACCATCGTTTGTGATGAAGAACTGGGTGGATACCTAAGATTTTCAGCCGGGTGACTTGTCATTTAGCATAGTCTCATGCTAAGACAGAGAGCATGAGGAGGCCCACAGATGCTTCTGGAAAAACTGTGTCTGGTCAAGGCTAACAAAACGTGGGAGAAGGGCCCTCCAGTCACCTCTGGTCAGATGCAGATGGACATTGGTCAGACACTCGGTCATCAGAAGGCTCTCTCAGCTTCCTGCCCCACCATGCCCGTCCCACCACAAGCCCTTCCACGGTCTGGAGAACGTGGGGTGCAGGCTCCCGTCAGACGTGGGCATGCCAGTCTTCTTGGACAAAGCAAGCCCGTGAGAGTGACGTGGCGAGTCCTGGCCCAGCCTGACCCAGGGCTTCTGTGTTCACCAGCACATAACACATGCAGCTAAGTAATGTTTGATTTTCACCTAAAATTTTTCACCCAAAATATGAAAGTCTAAGGCCTATTTGAAGTAAGACAAGCCTTATTTCTATTTATCAGAAACACAAAGAATGCTAACCGTGTCTAAGAGTCTTACCCATAGGGGCGCCTGGGTGGCACAGCGGTTAAGCGTCTGCCTTTGGCTCAGGGCGTGATCCCAGCGTTATGGGATCGAGCCCCACATCAGGCTCCTCCGCTATGAGCCTGCTTCTTCCTCTCCCACTCCCCCTGCTTGTGTTCCCTCTCTCGCTGGCTGTCTCTATCTCTGTCGAATAAATAAATAAAATCTTTAAAAAAAAAAGAGTCTTATCCATAATATGTTTTTAGGCCACGTACACGCTGTGTAACGAACACACGATGCCGCTGAAGGGAACCCTGGTTCCCCAGGCCACCTCCTTGGTACAAACACAGACTGCATCCGGGAACCCTGGAGGCACAGAGACCCTGCAGCTCAGCCCCTGGGTCTTGGAGAGGCCGCCTAGAGTTGTGGCCTGGGGATGGCTGAGTGCTCGCCTGTGGTCAAGCGGCATCTTGTAATTCCATTAGGGTGTTAGATTCAAATGCAGAATTAGCTGTTGCCTACGCAGAATTATGTTAAACACGGCCCAGACTGAAAATCAATATTCTGCTTAAGTAACTGGCCCTCCAGTAATTTAATGAAGCTAAATTGCATTACACCGAGGCAAGGTGGAGGGGGCATTCTGCCTCAACCCTTCCATTAGACGGGGCTATACGCCTGTGTGCCTAAAGAGAAATTAAACACATACTCATTTTTTCCCCCTGAAGTTGGACCTGTGCTTTTTACGCCAGATTACTTGTTTGCTTCTTAATTTAAAACTAGAGTAAATAATTTGCAGCCCTGTAATTAGGAAAGAACCAGGGACTCATAATAAGAAAGAGAGAGAGTGCTGGAGGAACAGCGGAGAATACACTTTTTTTTGAAATCCACAAGAAAAAACTTGGGTGGGGGTGGGAGGGCCCTCATTAGTTTTAACATGCCTATTAAAATTTAATTCTGAAGTCTTTAACTTGACACTGTAATCGGTCAGTTTCACAATTTGAAAAAAGACCATGAAGCAAAGGTGGAGTATTTTTTTTAATGTTATGTATAAATGTGCGTAAAACAAGAATTTTTAAAGCACACGTTTGATATATTGGCTGTCCGTGTATTCAGTAACGTGCTTTGTCACTGCTTTTCTGCCTGCCGTCGGTCCCGGTTTACACGTGTTGAGGGTCTAGGGGGCTGTGTGTGTGCACACGCTGTGTGACAACTGTAACTTTGCTAAGCCCGGGACCCTTCAACACAACACCTGAAACGGGCATCTTCTCATGGAAGATTCCACTCCAAGAACTTCAAGCTCTCTGAACGGTCGGCATATCTCATTACGACACTCCAACCACAGAAGTTTGTGCTAAAAATGATTGACAATAAAAAGGAGGTACCGTCACACCATTTCGAAGTTATTGGCAACTCATTTATTATTCAGCCGCAAACTTCATCTATACGAAGCACTTCACAGACTTATGTCCAAAAATCCCAAATTAAAATGACAATAATTGCGCGTTGCTTAGGATGGGATGATATGAAAAACAGAAGCCTTTTCCTTACAGAAGCAGCTTTGGATCTTCTGAGGCCCCATAAGACTTATTGCCCACGTGGGTCACTATCGTTGAGAAACTTCAGATGTTTGCAATATGGACGCACTAAGTTAACTGGCATTCATCACCTGCTTCCCCCGACTCTTCAATTTTTCTTAATCTCTCAGACCCGAAAGGGTATAGGATATCAACAAAGAGAGTCAAAATGAAAATGATTCTTGAAACACAATATAACCTTGAGGTCTAACCCTTTAAATGCCTGCTTTTATTTGGTTTTCCATTTGCAACGGAACAACGTCAAGGTCAGCCGGGGTGTCTCCTGTAACTGTGACAGCTACAGAGAAAAGGTCATGTATGTTCTCAATTCAAACATAATTACATCTTAATTTCTTTTTTTTTTTTAAGATTTTATTTCATTTATTCGACAGAGACAGAGACAGCCAGCGAGAGAGGGAACACAAGCAGGGGGAGTGGGAGAGGAAGAAGCAGGCTCCCAGCGGAGGAGCCTGATGTGGGACTCGATCCCAGAACGCCGGGATCACGCCCTGAGCCGAAGGCAGACGCTTAACCACTGTGCCACCCAGGCGCCCCCTACATCTTAATTTCTTATTTGGATATCTTGGCTCTCTAAAAATAATGAATCAGGACAATGGATCCTAACTCAGGTATTTCTCACTAACAAGCCAAAACAATGCTCTTTGAAATCAATGTTTACTGCTGAAAATATCAGGGTCTGGGCAGACAGTTGAAGAGGAGCTTGTTTTCAAAATATTTAGTTCTACCTCGAAAATATATTTAGTACCATCGTATTGGGAGACGTGAGCACCCAATATACTTAATGTCAAGATTTTCAGAACTTGTCGCTACACTAGGATTGTACGGAAACCCAGCGAGCTCCTCCAGCCCCATCACAGAAACTAGAGCCTCTAACTGGCAACAGTGCACGAACCAATTCCACCTTTATTCTTCAGCAAACTCAGAAGCTTAGCAACAATCTTCACAGCTTAAATCTGAAACCTCATTCTCGTGTCACTCCCTTTTTAAGTGACAGAGCACGTGGTTTTCATTGTTAAAAAACTGTCACCGAAGGTAAGAATGTGGTCTCGTGGAGTTTGGCAGTGAAATGGTTAAAGAAATGGTAATAATCGGGGCGCCTGGGTGGCACAGCGGTTAAGCGTCTGCCTTTGGCTCAGGGCGTGATCCCGGCGTTATGGGATCGAGCCCCACATCAGGCTCCTCTGCTAGGAGCCTGCTTCTTCCTCTCCCACTCCCCCTGCTTGTGTTCCCTCTCTCGCTGGCTGTCTCTATCTCTGTCGAATAAATAAATAAAATCTTAAAAAAAAAAAAAAAAAGAAATGGTAATAATCAGGTTATCCCACTGTGGACAAGTGAGAATATTTGATTGGTAAAACCGGGTGGTGTTTCTCCTTATTCTGCCTTTAGGATCATAAGGGCAATGGTGCATTCGTGTCACTTTTTTCAAAAGCAGAAGGGATGTACGCAGTGGAAACAGCAGGAAAAGGGAGAAATCTTTGCTTGGGTCTTTACTTCTGTGTATTTTTCAAATGGAAACTTTTGCGATTCTATTTACCAACACCAGTGTGCCGTTAGCGTAATTTCTCAGGTGGTACATTATGAAACGTAAACTCTATATGAATCCTGGAATTTCACATAGATTCGTTCCTCTAAAAGCAAAGCAGACGATTCATAGAAGAAGAAAAACAAACGCACATTTGCACGAAAAAACTGTCTGATGCCACAACTAACAAGAAGATTTCAAACTCAGCAATGAATATTACTTGCAAAAGCCTTTTAATTTTTGATGGGTAAGAAAGAAAGAAAAAGGAAATGTGAGCCTCACCATCTCCAGGACTGTCTGTGAGAGTTAACCAGGCAAATTCTTTTGGAAACAATGCTACCAAATCTTCTCATTCAGAAATTGTGTATTTTGAAATCTACCACCCCAAACAGTCATCATATACGTGGGACAAACTTTCTACACAGACATGCTCAATGCGGGTTGTATCTAATTACAAAGAGAAAGAACCAAAAATTGAATTATAAAGAAGCAGTTCAGTTAATTATGTTAAATCCATTTGCAAGAACATTCGTCATTATAAAGGATGTTCACACAGATTTTTGATGGGAAATAGGGAGAACAGACACAACATTAAGAGAAAAGGATAGCAAGTAAAATTGTACGCGTGCAACAGTATCAATATGTTAAAAATATTGATAAAAGTAGGGAAAATTACCAAAATATTGACCAAAGGAAATGATTTTATGGCCAGTTATAATTTTTTAAAACAATCTCCTATATTTCTAAAAATTCCACAGGGGGCATGTACTATTCTGTAATATGATATTTTTTTTAAAGAGACAATTTTTTCATGTAAAGCCCCATCGGCATTGATGTTAAACTGACAACAAACAACTTTGTTTTCTTTTATTAAGAGGATATAAATCAGAGGTCTTTTGGCTCCCTGGATTTAGGAACTTTCCACAGTATGAATATCTGTAGTTTTCAGCAAAAATTAATTCAACTGCTGGTGTGGGACAAGCAAAGAGAAGGAGCCGGTGCCTGCCCTCCAGGAGCTCCCAGCCTCACGGGGACACAGACCAGGGACGAGCCACCACCCCCTTCTCCCCACTAGCGCCCATCTGCATTGCCGGGGAGGGGGGACATTGGACAGGTGTGTGGGCATGGGATGCTTCCTCCTGGCATCTTAGAAGCAGAAGGCATGAGTTTGAGAAATGTTTCTGCCATTTATGAATTCTGTGTTCGTAGAAAAGTCACCCAAATCCTCAACTGTCACAGCAAAAAAAAAAAAAAAAAAAGTAAATGCTTTCTTCAGGAGGCTTTTGGGAGAAGAGGCACCACGTTGAGGGGAAAAGTGCTTTGGAGAAAGAGAAGCAGGCCCAGGCAGGGTCGTGGCGGCCCCCCCCCCAACCCCGTGAGACCCCTCCGCGCTGGTCTTCGTCAGGGTTAACCCCTGGGGAGGCTGCGGCCTTGTTACATACAGAACGCGGAGCTGTTTTACAATTCAAGTCCCCCTAGTTCATATACTATGACATTTCACATTCTATCAAATTTCACAGAGTTCTCCAAAAATGTTTTTGGACATCTGGATGCTATGTGGTAAATGTGTGGGTGGAGAGGTCATGGACAAGTTCTAACCTGGGGGAGGGGAGGGGTCATTCTCTGCCTCTTCTGCCCCCTCCCCCGCCTCCTCTAGGTGCTGCTGGGGGTGCGGGCCGGGAATTCCCACCCAGAAACAACTTGGGGAAGTATGAGGCGTTGACCCCAGCCTCAGAGTGGGGACCCCTGCCCCCCCCCAGGGACGGTGTGGCAGCTCGTGGGCAGGCCGCTCTTGGCACAGAGACAGCCTGGCCCGTGTCCGAGTAACAGGCCTGTAAAACACACCATATTTTTATGACATAGATGTGTTAATATGTATTTATGGTCCATCCTGACACAAAAATATTGAACATGTATTTATATATATTTCATCGCCCACGCGATAATAAAGCAACCGATCACTGCCCAGGATTTTTCACTGTAATTCTAGTTTTCAAGAAAGGTGTTTTTCATACAGGTCTTGTGGGGCTGGGGGCTTACCTGCTTTCTCGTGGTCCTGGCTCCCCCCTCCACCATCAGGAGCCCCCCAGTCCCCTTCAGCACGCCCCCTTCCTTCCCGCCGACCCCTCACTGAGCGTGGCTGTCAAGGCCAAGCGCGGACGGCTGTTGAGCCAGCCCAGCTGGACGAATTAACGTCTCTCCAGTAACTCAAACCAGCGATGACTTCATCCCGAAAATCTCCGACCAGCACAGGTCAGAGCATGCGTGTGGACACAGTAATGGGGTTCCCAGGGAAGCTGAATGGCGGTGGTAAAGTGTAAGCCAAGAACTACAACGTGCATGAGAACCCAGGGGCACATCTGAAAAAATAAAATTCTAACGGATCTTTCCGGAACACTGCAAGCGTGCCGGTGCAATGATGATTTTGTCCTATTACATCTAAGAGCACCAACAGATAAGCAGAATTGCGCTGATACGAGCCTGCTTTGTAAATACATAATACATTAATATCTGTTCCATAGAAGCCGAGAGAAGAAAATAAAGACAAAAATGTATGACAAATAAATATATAGGTATATGGTGGTCCCTTAAATGAACTAAACCAAGGACATTTTAAGCTTATTTATATGTTTAATGTTTATTTATACGTTACATAAAATCTACTTTCTAAATAGGAAAGTAACTAATATTCTTATTAACAGAAGAATAGTTTTTGTTTTTTCCTAATCTTCGTTCATTTTTGCTGACATGGCTGTTAGGCTGGTGCATGGAAATAGAGTGACACATAAAATGAAAGGAGCTGTCCTGAATCTCTTAAATTTTGTGCATAATATTTTATCGAGGTGATTGAAGGGGACCGGCTGTGGAGTCCACCACGGACGGGTCAGGAAGCGCGGACGGCAAAGAGCCCCGGGGAGGGCTGGGCCAGCATAGCCAGCGTCTTCTGTGTTTGTTTTTCGTGGTGGGTTTGGATTCACAATTTCCTGATGAAAGTTGAAGATCAAGTGTGATTCCTTTCTATGTGACTGATAGTTAAGAAAAATTAACTTCATTACGCAAAAGCAATAAAACAAACTAGAGGGTGAGACCAGGGAAATATCCAAGAATCCAACAAGTTCCATGGTAAGGATGGTCCTTATTTGGCATTGTTTTTCCGATGGCCGAATTCCTGCTGTCATCATAGGACTCCAGACGGAAAAGACACCTGTGAGTGTGTCCCGGGCTCCGTGCTTCCCAGGGGCTCCTTCCCGTACTCCGCCTGCCGTGGGCACAGCAGCAGCCCGCAGGACCGGGTCCGTCATAAAAGGCTATCCCTTGTCCCCTGGTGCTCTCCTCTGTCGTTTCGACAAGGAAATGGGTCTCATTATGTTTTTCCCTCCTCTTCTTTCCCTTGTCAAGGGTAAGATTAAAGCAGCTGAAGCACGATGCGCCTTCCAGAGAGAAAGATCAGACTCGCTCCTTCATTCCAGATTTTCCATAATGAAAGACGTCATTACGCTTTCGAGTTAGGTCACTACAAAATAAACATGAAATCCGAAAAAGCTTGATCCCGATTTTCCATTTGTAAATTCTTTTGGGTCTGTGGCCTGCTTTCCTTGGTTTGGACCCCAATGACCAATGAAAAAGAAAATAAATCTCACTTTAGTTACCAGATTTTTAAAATTTAAAGTACAAACAGTTGCATATATACTAAAAATAGAAGAAGTTGTGTTTTGAGAAAATGGGTTTTGTCCTAAATCATCTCTACAGGAAAATTAAGAATATTATGGCTTTTCATCCACGATGGAGCTGAAGGATTGGTACACCGCGACGTTATTTCAGAGGAAAGGGCCTCAAGTGCTATTGTTTGTGTCAATTAAAAAAATGCACTTTTCCAGACATGGTTTGGAAAGAATTTTTGGTAGCTTCCCACAGCACAAATGGGCCAAGCAAATCCACACAGCACCTACACGTGAGCCTCCTAAGAAAAATGCTTTCAGCAGGTGTAAGGCCGTGTCCACGAGATGCTCGCAAGGCTCCGGGACACACGTGCTGGAGACGTCCGGCTGCTTCCAACCTTCATCTGCCCTCCAGAGTCCGCAGATGCTAAAGCGGGTCCAACATAGTGCAAATCCCTCAAAGCTTTACCGACGGGACGGGCCCCAAAGAAGGGGAGTAGGGGCACCCTTGGCTCTGCCCCCAAGAGCCCCCTTAGACAAGAAGAGGTATGGGGGCCATGAAAGGACCAGGGGCTGCTTGTGGACACTTTGCTTTTCCAGTCTCCCAGGCAGCTACCAAAAGTAGAAGAAGCCCCACAGGACAATCTTTTCTCGAAAAGCAGCCCCCCCCCCCAATCCCAGGAGCACCCAGGGGCCCAAAGCTGCCAGGCTGTCCCTCTGAACACAGTCTGGTCACACGCAGAGCCCAGCAGGCCTGACCCAGTGGACCGCCCACAGTCATGGCAGAACCGAGCAGCCGGGGGCTGGCAGAGGGCAGTAAACAATTAGAACAAACATCTGGTACATTTTTGGAACACAAAACTTTATCCTATCTTTAATCAAAATCACATTAAAAAATATTTGCTCTGGGACAGTCCACTCTGCTCAGCCCGCGTCCAGCTACCAGTCAGGAGCAGGGGGTACGTGCCCCGGGGGGGGTGCCTCGACACCCCCTCCCTGGGAGCTCCGCTCATTCCTGCCCCACCCTCGCTGGCACCTATGGCCCATCTGAGACTCCCAGTCTGGGTCGCGCATCACTCTCCCCACCCAGTCCCTCTTCAAGCCCTACTTCCCTGCCTTCCCAGTCTTCCTGTGCCTCAGGAGACAGATGCCTCATGGTGGGACGCCCTTGCAGGCCTGCTGTGCGGAGCAGCCCAGCTTCCGGCCATCGGGGGAGGGGACACGGGAGGGAGCCAGCCTCGGTGCCAGGGCTTCCCTGACAGACCCTGGCCAGGACGACAAGCCGGGCCAGCCTGCAGCATCCTCAACCCCACCAACAGGCTCGCACAAGGCTAGGAGTGGGTGGGTTGGGAAGTGGCTCTCGAGGGAGCGGAGAGAGAAGGAACTAGAAACAAGCACTTAACATCTATTTAGAGCCTGGGAGCATTTGTGGAAGCCATCCCCATTACTGTTGAAAAGATGCAAATTTGGCGAAATAATCAGCTGTATGGCTCCGGGCTGTTTCCCGAGCACCCTGATTCCAAACAGGAGGGAAGGTATTAGTGTAAGACACCAGCAAGGCCAAGTTCATGTTGCTCAGAGGTAGCCCCTAACCAAACTCCACCAAGTGCTGCAAAAGAAGATTTGTTATCTCGGGAAGACAGTTCATCCAGTGAAGCCAAAAAAAAAAAAAAGAAAAAAAAAAAAACAAAAAACAACCAAAAAACAGTCCTTAAGGCTGGTTGTGGGGGAGCAAAGGAGCCGAACCCGGCGCGCAGAGCTCCCCCAATACCCACTTCCTTGGCCAAGTGGCTCACATCACTGCAGAGAGAAAGGCAATTAAGGCAAAGATATTTTTCCAGCACTGTTTTAAGTTCCACATCAAATATTCTTTCAGACATTCACGAATACACTTATCTACAAATGAAGGGCATAAGCTATGCTATTGATTTTTGCATAGGATCTGCTCTTTCTGGAACGCGTCTGAGCAGCTCCGGTAGACACTGTGAAATCTCGCCTTCCATTAGAAGGAGCCCCACAAATGACTTCAGACAAAGAGATAATCCATCCCGGTTCCGCAGGCTTCCCTGACCTCTTAACCCCATTCCAGTTGGCAAAAGTTTGGGGACAAATTAACAAAACGTTAAAGCATGGCGGTAGATTTAATGCAGAAAATTATCCTTCGTGCCTGCACCATAGCAAAGTCTTTTAAGTGATGCAGTTACAATGGACCTAAAATGCCACAGCCTATAAACTAAATATTTCATCAATTTGCTGAGTATAAATTATATCTTAAAATTCCAGCCCTCTAGGTTCAGGACATAAAGCAGCCTTTCAGTCAAGTGCTTTGAGCAGTGTGATACAAGACGTCTATAAAATATTTTACTGTGTTTTCATGTATAGTGAATTTGAAATAAGTTTAATGGGAAAACAAAAATGTACAGAGATTACAAGCCGATACTCCATTCCTTTTTTCGACCTCTGGTTGTGCAGGCATTTTGTGGCCTTTCCTTCTTTTTAAACAACTGAAGAAGGCTTTTGGAGTCATGGAAGGTGGCGTTTAGGGGGCCAACACATGAAACAGCTTCCTTGGCTGGCAACCTGGGAAGAAATGTTCACTTGGAGTCGGCACCGTGTGCGCGCGTGTGGGTGCGCGTGCCCGTGTGTGCGTGTGTGCGCGCGCGCGCCTGTGTTATCTGAGAAGGAATGCACGAAGCTGGGGGTGGGGGAGAGCTACATCTATGCCTTGTGTATTTAGTTTCCTTTCATTTTCCCCTCAGAGGATGGAGAGGGTGCTGTAATTTTCAAAATACTGCAAAAAACATTTCTACAAATTGCTTTGCTTGTCTGCCTCTATACATTAAGCAGCACAGAATAAGCGAGGGGACCCTTCAACGCAAAACGCCTTTTTTTTTTTTTTTTGCATTTTCTGTAACAACATAAAAGCTGCTGTTATGACAAGAAGTCTGGTAGTTCACTCTTTCATTTATAATTTAACCACAGCCTATATAACATAATCCAAAAAATATGGGGCATGATTAGTATAAAAATCAAATACAGTGGAGGCTTTTGGAATACTCCAAGAACAAAACAAAACCAAAAAAAGAGAGAGGAAGAAAACATTGCAGATATCTGAATATATGCGGTATTTCTTTAATACTTCATTTTAAGCTACCTAATTGTGTTTTTAAGCTTCGGTTCCTGTAATTTTGCAAGACGAGGCATTCCAGTGAGAAAACATATGGTGAGGGATTTTTAAACCACATAGCGAGAGTGCATCATAGACTTCTCTGCTGTTTTAGTGTCACAGAAATCCACCACTGAATTTATCCAGTCACCCATTAAAGAAAGAAAAGAATTCAAGGAAAAGGAGTTTTTAAATCCCCTAATGCTACAAGAACGAGTGAAATACGGTATCAAGTTCAAGTCAGAGTGGTGGGAGAGCTTCCTGACTTTTCACAAGACCAGCAAGTAGCAATTAGCAACCCGAGGCTGAAGAGCTATTCCAGGGGCACTGCAGCCCCACGCCTCGCCAAGCCGGCGACTGGAGCCGGGGGAAGCACCTTCTCACTTCGCCTTCCAAGGTGGCCCTTCCCGGGGGTCAGTCTTAGGTTTGTTCCGAGATAGGTGGGCAGGGGGAAAAAAAAAAAAAAAGATGAGATAGTTATTTAGATAGAGAGAGAGAACGAGAGAGTGATGGATGGATAAATAGATCAATGGACATTTGCTTTCATTTTTACAGTCCCTTTGTAATTGTCCCTTTAATAATAGGTGCCTCTGCATGAAAGGACAACTGTCTCAAAATGATGTGTTTTTAGAAGAGATAATGAACCAGCAATTTGTGTTGGCGCTGCAGTGGTGACAGAAAGCTCTGAGAGTGACAAACTTGAACAGTCTGAAAGCAAGAGCTCAAAAGGGATTCCAAGCACTTTAGACTAATGTGCTTGACAGACACCTATTCGGCTCCACACTCATACATGTGCATGTGTGCACATCTGTACGATGCGTGTGAGAGTCCTCCAGGCTCACACGTGTGCGGGAGAGAGGGGGTGGGGGCAGAGGCACGGGGACACGAAGCAATGCATATCATTATTCAAATTACAGTCAGATTCATCCTTAAATTACACTGGTGTCTCTTATCAGAAATTGTTTCCTATACTATAATATGCGGCAATAAGTGGACATTAATTAATGCTAAATTACAATGGAATTATATATTATATCCACATGAATACTGAATGACTCCATTATGAATAATATTATTACAGTAAATATTAAAGGACCTGAAAGTGGTTTGTCGCTAATTACAAAGTGTTGATAACTACATATGATCTTAAGTTAATACAAACTTTTAAATTTAACGGCCAAACGGCAAATCTTTGATGAACACCACCTCGAAAATGTAGCCCGAGACCCGAGCGACAGAGCCGACGCACCGTCCACCACTCCTTCTGGAAGTCTGATTTATCCGTGTGACAGAACCGTTCGTTTCCTGGCTTAGAATTCCATTCAAGCTCTATCCTCTCGGCTCAGATGTGTGTGGTTTCTCCGCTCAGCTAATGTTTTAAAAATCCACGCACAACTTAGCCGGAGTCTCTCCTTTTGGTGGGTGGTCATTTTGTCTTAGGAAGGAAAATCCTTAACCCTTTCCCACTTCCCACTTAAAAGATTTTCAAAATACCCTGGTGGCGTTTCTTTTTTTCTTTTTCTTTCTTCCTTCCTTTCTTTTTTCTTTCTTTCTTTTTTTTTTTTCAAGGCGAAACGGAGTGAGAAAAGTGTAAGGTGTTAATCTTGATAATTAGTGCACGAAAGCAATTAGGGGTCTAAAAACCTTAAGGCACAGAAAGTGATTTTTTGTTTATTTGCTTACCTTATTAAGTTAAATATCTGTCGGAATTAATCGCTAATGAATGTGAAGAAGGCTCACGAGCAGTGAGCTTAATGAACAGCCGTGTCAGTTGCATTTTACAGGGTCCCAAATCATCGAAGACTGCAAGCCAACTCGCTATTCAAAATTACTTTTCTGCCCAATTTTCTGTTTGCAAAGCAGTAAATTATTTACATTTATTGTGCTTATTTAAGCACTTAAATGACTATGAATGGAGTACAGGCATGTTTAAAAAATATAGAACCATTACAGCACTCTACTGCTGGAAATTCCCGTTATTTTCCCCTGAAGGCTGCTTCCCCTACTCTTCTAATCTCTCTTTTACAACAATTCATGAAAAAGGCCATTATTACATTGAACATGTTTTAATAAGTTATTTATTATTTAACATACTTTAAGAGGCAGTGCCATAGAAGTTACATTGCACACGCTAAGAACAGCCTCTTTCATACTTGTCCAGTTGCCTGAGCCTAAGTGCTTAGGTTTCCCCGAATAAAAGGATGCTGTCCTTCATTAGAAACAAATAAACCGTGCTTTCCACCATTACTCACGTCATAAACGTGGATATTTGAAGAGATCAATTATACCAATTATTGTCTTTGAAAATTATCGTGTAATGTATGTGCTTCCTTTAATAGTTATTAATTTGAAATCAGTGGCCACGATTTTTTAAAATGTGCAGCTGTTCTTGCAAACAAATCAGTGTCTTAAGTTGCACTTAAATGCACGGGGACCCAGCATGCAGGAAGCCTCCCCGATGTGTTCTCCGCACATTCACGAAGCACTCCAGCCACATCACTAGGCAGCCAATTGACCACTGCCAAACCCTTGGATGGCCCAGATTCATCACACTGAGGTTAAGAGTGCATAATGAAAACACAAGAAGGGAGTAGTAGGTAAACAGACGAAGGACAGCCGGAAAGGAGGGAGCCAGGGAAAGGGAAAGCGAGGCCCCTGGACACAGAGAAAGAAAAATCTCAGTGATGCTGCCTGCTACATTGGGATCAAGCAGCAGATTCAAGTATTCCTTTTCAAATCTTTCAAATCATTGCAGGAAAAACTTTCCTATGTTTCCAAACGCAGACAGATGCTCTACAGCAAGTTTCTCTGCGGACCGCATGCATTTACATGCATAATACCATGTATGTGCTGGCTCTCACGTTAGCTCGTTTCCTAAAGTAGCAAGAAACGGCGGTGTTTTTCAAAAGTGATTTCAAACAATCTGCGCGGTGGTCTGTGCGTGTGTGCGTGGGCGCGCGTGTGTGCATGTGTGAAAGCAGCCGTATTTATTATTCGGACTTAACTATTTGAATGTATTTTCCCAAATGATACCAGGAGCAGCGTAACAGCTACTGTTAAGAAGCCCCATGCTATTCATAAGAGAGGGTACTGGAGTAAACATTACAATAGCAGTAATGATCTAATTAAAAGAATCAGACATACTTAAAAGAGTCCCTTCTTTCAGGGGAGGGGGGGGAGGAAAAATCGATGATGCAATCCATAGTCCGGGATGGGGCAAAGCCTTTTACTGTGATCAAACACAGTCTACCTAGTACATATCTGAAGTCCTCTGGTCTTTGTTACTTAATGTGATGCGTGGGATCAAAGATGCGTGCGCTGTGTCTTCCAGGGCTCCAGCTGAGTCGCTGTCATATGCTAAGCTTTTTTTTTTTTTAAGTTGGCTATAATTCTACCTTACTCCAAGTGAACAGCGTTTCTATTACACTAAGCATCGCCTCGAATCTGGCAAGAATCTTGTGTGGGATTTTCTTGGAGCAGTCTGAGCGCAACCGTAACGCACATAAACCAGTGTAGGTTTGCACAGCCCAGAGCTCCACGCGGGTTCCCACACCCCCACCCCCCCTGCAAGAAATGCTGGTGTTGGTGTGTGTGCCTGGGAGACGAGAAGACAAAAGCAAGTGTGATCACTAATCGCTAATTGTGTCCAGGAGCCTTGCTCCACGTGGGCTTCTGTGTAGAGGACATTTTTTTTTTCCTGTGACTGTCTTCTCTTTCGCTTGCCTCCCAGCACCTGAAGTCAGGCCTGTAGCCCGGGTTTAAAATGTGGTGGGACAGAAAGGCACCAGCCGAGGACGGAGTGGGAAGGAGGCTGTGGTGGGGAAGCCATCCCCCCAGGAGGCCACAGGGGGGAGCTGTGGCTCTGCTCAGGGCTGCCAAAGCCAGTGGGGGGGAGGAGAGGGCAGAAAATACACTGTAGCAAAGCCATAGTGGAAGGGGAAAGGTAGGTTTTATAAGTTCCTGAATTTTATGACTATGCTGCAACAGTGGAATGTCCACTCAATCTGTTGCGAAGTTAGCACAGAAAACATGCACTGGGCATATTAAGTACAGGATGAAATGCTGTAGTGAATATTTATTAGCAAAAATATAGGTTCTCAAAAACAGAAATAAAACAGGGTAATAGATGAAGGGAAGAATAGATTTAACACTGAAATAAATATCAAAGGTGCAAAGAAAAGGCAAAATATAGTGTTCAAACAAAGCTGTGAATTGGGTCCAGATTTAATGCCCCCCTAGGGAAGAAAAGGTTGGACAGACTTGGAATTGAGATACCACTTTTAGTACACAGCCTCTGTAATGCTGTCAGCTTTATTTCCTTTGACAAATGTGAAATAAAATTTGTCAAAGTTAGGGCTTGGAAAGTTGGCTATTGAAAATTCAATTGGTAATAACTAGTATAGCCTAGCACTCGGGAGATTTTTAAAGGAGAGGGATGTTTAAGATGCTGGGGGCGGGGGGGGGTAACAGTCCTACATATTGTATTTCACTTTTTAAAAATTTAGCAGTTGACTTAGGCAACTGGATTTCTGGGTTTCCTAT
>NW_024426885.1:3797286-3802286 GCF_017311325.1 Ursus maritimus | reverse complement strand
CCTTGATTGAATTAGCCCCAGAAGTGTGAAGACTAAATAATGCCTTAACCCCGGTTTAAAAAGATAAAAAGTGTGTGTGTGTGTGTGTGTGTGTAAACACACACAAATATGTGATGTATGTACTAAATACATAAAACTATGTGTTTTAAATCATATATATGTTTGAGAAATACCCTAAATATTTTTAAAGAGTCTACATAATGGAGAAATCAAAGCTTCCAGGCAAAGACTTTCGGAGGTAAAGTGTAAGAACATGGAAATCTCTGCCTCCAAGCTCTCTCCGCCAGCGTCTTTCCTTTAAAGGCACAGACACTAGTTAGGAATGTCATCTTTGGCCATATTTAATAATTGATGAGGAGCCTTGCAGGTCTCAAAAGCTTATACAACCAAACAACTAATATTTATTTATTTTATTATATATTTTCTTTTAATTCAAGAAATACCCACAGAGATTACAATTCTAATTTGCAGGGAATCCTGTTGGCAGAAAAATCAAACAATTAGCAATCCACCTTCCAAACAGACTACGGGTAACGACGGACAGCCTCAGATGCAGCCGGCGGAAACTCACGCGCTCCCTCCCTCCACCCGGGAGCTGGCTCGGAGTTGAGAGGAGAACGAGTTCCGGAAGTCCACTGATGGACAGACAAGCAGAGCCCCCCCCCCACCTCCCCACCATCAGATGTGCAGATGCATATCAGGATTTGGGGGGTAGCCCAGGTGGTGTGATTGGCCGCACCTGTGTAAGTGCCTCCAAAGCAGACTCTCCACTCCGTCACTGTGTTGTCACAGCCACTGTAATCATGCACGTTCCTTACACACGCACACACACACGGCTAATTAAAATGCCTTGTGAAATGGGAGTGCATTCCCAGGATGCTTCTGCGTTCGCTCTTCTGCCTGCCCTCTACACGGCAAGCATCAGGTAGCGTGTGCGCTTAGAAGATACAAGCGTCCTGAAGGGTCACCCCACCAGCCCGTTGGGTGCAGGGGGAGAACAACAGAGGCAAGAATGGGCAACAAGCTTCCCGAGATCATAGGTTGTAGACGATGGGGTCTCAGCCTAGAGCTTGTGAGCCTCAATTCTGACCTCTCTCCCAAATGTAAATTGTTATTTGTTTAATTTCACTCGTATTTCTTACCCGCAAAGGGAAGAACGAAGACATAGGAGACATGGTCTCCTTATTATTCTCCAAGAGCTCATGGTCTAAGATGAGGCTAAGCCTTAAGAACAGGCTACACCCCATGGCTGCACGTTCCAAATGTGTCAGATAGGGTGTGGGGGAGGGGAAGCTGATCCAGCTGAGGGGAGCAGGGGCGGCATGGACTCCATGTGACTTCTACACAGGTAAAGGAGCATGCCACAGTTCTTGGTCGGCAGTTTGGCCACCTTTTCCGCACACGTCGCATTCCTCTCTCTCCCCTGGACTCTTCCTATGACCTAACAGCGTAGGTGGAGATACCAAGCCAACATCTGAGCTCACGGGAGAGGTACAGGGTGGTGGCATTTCTACAGCACACAAGACTGCGCTTGGCATCCACCCAGGTCACTGTTCTTCTCACTAGTTCCGGAAAAGAAAGATGCCGCTACCCTGTTCAAAAGGTAGGATAAAAGAGGTCCTAAGCCACTTACGTAAGAACAGTAAGGGGTGGGGTATGCAAGCCCCGACCCTAAGCATAGCGCTCTTCCCTAGTGAACCACGGGACTCACACCTATGAAACCTAATCAGACCATGACAGCCCAGAACCACACACTGTTCTCATGCGGCGTGCAAGCCCCGGGAGATGAGAGCATAAGGGACCTGTACTCACGAAGCTGGCAATTCTGCTTAGAGACGTGTGAGCTGAAGGCAACCAGAAACATTTGATTTATACTATATGCAGTGTATCTGTATGTCACACTTTCTATTATATGTCTTTATATATGTGTGTATGTAGATAGGTAGATAGATAGATGAGAGATAGATATAGATAGATAGATAGATAGATAGATAGATAGATAGATAGATGATAGATAGACAGATAATAGATAGCGACGGAGAGAGGGCAGGAAGGGGGGGGGAATAAAGTACGACTATAGAAGAAGTGTCCGTGTGGTAGTAGTAGCCATAGCAGGTAGCGGTCGCCCTTCGGGATGGCCAGGACACACTTATAACGTTGCAGGGTCATTGGTCACCAACAGAACAGACGTTCATGTAAGGAAGCCAGTCTGGCCAGCACAGAGTGGGCACGAAGGAAATGGCATACATGAGACCAGAAAAAGGAATGGCAAATCGAGGCGAGCAGACAAAGTCAGAACTTGCCAAAACAGATGCAAACCCCATCTGTGCTGTGGGTGCCCTTCAAGACCCACCTTCCCCAACCACCCCAGGCCTCCCTGACTTATTTGTTTCTCTAAGCTCTTACTACTCGGTGCTGCTCTCACTTGCTTCAGCTCGGTTGCACATTGTCTTTCCACGAGTCAACGTGTATCTGAGCATCTTCACAGCTTGTCTCTGGAGCGTGCTCAGAGAGCAGCCACTCCCCGGGCTGGCAACGATGTAGCATATCCCAGAGCAGGCTACAGGGTCTAGCTGTGAATTTCAATGCCAGCACTTGCCGTAAAGTAACTTAACCCACTGTAGATACTAAGTAATGGCATCTAGTTCACAAGGATGTTACAAGATCATAGCAAGTGTTCAGCTCACTGCCTGGCACACAGTAAGTACCCAGTGGATGAGATCTAGGAGGAGCTTTTAGCAGCAGCAGCAGCAGCAGCAACTGGGTAATTTACCATAGCTAAACCTCAGTTTGCCGGTCTGTGGAATGGGTACCACACTATCAAGGCTGCCTGAGGTTCGTGTGAATTACGGTAACGCACATAAAGAGCCTGACATATAGCGGATACTCAGCTTCTTTGTCTACAGGCAATCTATATCGGTGTCCCCAGAGAGCCTTGCCCAATGCAATACACACTCAACAAACACTACCCTTAGTAAGAAAATCATTTCTTGTAGTAATTACATGTATTCGTACAAACTAACTCTACTCGCCCACTTAAAGAGAAAGAAAAACAAAATATGAAGCTTCCCTCGTGGCAAAGGAGCATCCAATCAGCTAGCATCACACTAAAGAGCTCTGTCAGGCCAGGTCCTGGAGTTCTCAATTGCACATCTGTGTATACGCTTCCGTCAGAAGGACTATTCAATCTGCTTCGCCTCATTTTTAAAAGTTCGCAGGTTTTCAGACTCCAAAAGTATCATTATATTTGGAATGGAATTTTGCCTCCTCCACCAGCAGTGTAATAAAATCTTCGAGTCTGAGAAAAAGTCAGGAAAGTTCAAATGTCAACCAGGTTAACGTTAAAATTGTTAGAAAACAGGAACCGTAATTTGGGGATTGAAAAAGAGGTAGAATTCATGTTGTAAGTGCAAGTGATCTGGAAATAGATGTTTCTCTTGGCCATTTCCAGGGAAGTGACATCATACTGCGCGTCCACTGGGATATTAGTCCTGCGTTTTTCAATCCAGATTTTGGCACTAAAGTTGGCAAAATTAGACCATTTTGTTAAACTGATCTTCGAGGCGTCCACCTCCCCAGCCCATTATAGCGCACCTATGACATGACTCGAGAACAATGGGTGAAAAATGGGCTATAAAACAGGAATGGCCTGCTTCATGTAAAGTGGATTTTATAGTGCAGGTGTACCTACGTTTATCGATATTGTAAAGCAGCAAGATCGTGCTGCTATAAAGCATAACATTTGTTTAAAAAGAGAGAAGGAGGGAAAGAAAAACATATCCACCTATTAATTTAAAAAATGCAATCACAAAAGATTTCTTAAGCCAATAGGGCACTTTATAAAAACATTTGCTATTTTATCATCTGAGGTTTTATACGTTTTGTCAGAAGCTTCGTAAGATATGTGAAACAGAAAGGCAATTTGGGGGAACAAAAATAAAAAGAAAAAGAAAAAGAAAAGCTTTGTGGAACTGTAAAAGCACTTTCCATGCTCCACTCAGGAAAATCCAGATACTTACTCTCCCGAAGCCTATGGACGTGGCGGAGGCATCTCGGTGGTGGTGGGCTTGGACCCGGCGGGGGGGGGGGGGGGCCCGGGGGGGGGGGGGGGGTACCCGTTTCAGGTCCAAATGGGAAAAAACTCTGAATAGGAAGTCCTGCAGGAGTTTTTATTGCCGATTTCCTTTCGGGAAGATGGCATTGTTTCTGCCTACAATGACCAGGGAAGGGGTGTAAGTTGGACGGGTTGACAGCATCCTTCAAAGCTCCCGCTGGCTGCAGGAGTGCGAGTTTGGTATTTTTGTTCCTTGCCGAGCAGGTCTGAGCTATTTATAAGTAGGATCGTGCTGGCACCCGAGTTCCACTTCCCCAGAAAGGGTTCTTGGCATAGTGTTTTGATTAAGAAAATGTTCTAAACACAATGCAAGAGGCATCTCCCTGCGTGCAGCGCTCTTTGCTTAAAAGTCAAATTCTTTCCCCTCGCATCAAGAACAGCTCCAAAAATACACCTCGAAGCAGTCAGACCCGTGGACACCCCACCTGCCTGGCAGGCCTGCAAAGGGCAGCTTTGAAGAGTTTCCTCTGCTTCTCCTTGACACATTCTTTACCAAAAACCATTCTCCAATGTCTGTGGACTTGGATACACTAGAATCCCATCCACGGGTTATAAGAGGGTGCGCATTTACAGCAAGAATAAAACCAATGTTTAAAAAACCCATTATTGGTTTCATTTCAATCCCTGCTCTCAGTTCTTCGCCGGCGCCAAATGCCATCCTCATGCTCGGTGCAGATGTTGTCACAGCTGCCCGCTCGCATAGCTGACAGTGTGCAGTGCGGGCTCCACCATTCAGGATCCCAGGAGGGTGACCCAACGAGACATAAAGCAAGGACAACCAAACTACTGCCAGGGGGAATCTCTCTAAAATGCAAATCTGAGCAGAGCACTACCCTGACGACACCCCTGCCATGGCTCCCTATTTCTGCTCTCCAGGAAACCTTCC